>NC_060139.1:378850509-379152759 GCF_021461385.2 Schistocerca piceifrons
AGGAACTGTTTGAACTGAGCTGCTCTCGCCGCATCCCTTTGCCTCTTGCAAAGGATTTTCGTTCAGGCATCCTGGATGCCGGAGTGGACTCAGCCATAGTCAGTTCTTGATATTACTCTCTATTCTAGCATCCTGTACGGTGGGCAATTTCGACCAGTGACATTGTATGTCTTTTTGCACCTCCTTGCACAGGGGATACATATTCCGGATCTTTTGCAATTCTTGTTAACATAATCTTCTGCTCCTAACCTGGAGCAAGCCGACTTCCTTTCACAGTATTTGTGTATGTGGTCTAGGTCTCCACAATTATGGCAGCGATTTTTTGTTGGCTGCTTGCGCAGCCTCTCATTTTCCCTTTGGAGCTCTTCAACCCGCCCTTCGAGCTTCGCGTGAGCGATGGCCCAGGAGGCGAGTTCGTTCTTCAAAGTCAGGATCGCAGCCAGGCTTATGTGTTTACAAACCATCCAGACTTTAAAAAATCAAAAAGTAACTTCATGAAGCCAGAGACAAACAATTTGGAACAAATAGCGTGTAAAGAGTCGCTGAAAAGCGGGATATATGAATTCATGTCACATGAATATACTGCCAAAAATTTATGGACGGCCATGACAAGCGTACCACAAAAGCGTAATACCCGATCTCACAAACTTAGAAAAATAAAATAGTCATAATTAAAGGAAAGCCATCATTTGAAAGAGGAAACTCGGAGGGATCTAATAAGCCAATAAAGCGAAAATCGGTTTTTTTCACCGAAAATCCGATTTTTTTTCTTTTTTGTTACATATTATGAGGGCCTTCCTTCTCCCCTAACAGCCCTTCCTTACACTGTCCAATATGCGCCTTCTTCGGCGAGCTTCTCTGGCTGTAATATTTGATTTGAACATTCCCCCGATGTTCTGTTGCTGCTGGCTTCGTCGTATATTCGATATGAAATCGCAACCTCCTTCGTCGTCGTAATTAACATGAATGAAACAAGTCGTCGTCTTCTGAATTTCGCCTTGTGTGAGAAAAATTGAAGACTGCCGTGAGTGGTAATCTATCGTATTATAACAATGTCAGTTTCTAAAGGCGACACAAATTGCAACAGACGGCGGAGGTGGGTTGAGGAAATTGATAAGAAAAAAGGGGAAGTAAGTCCACAATCCTCTTGAGGTTTCTTGAGTGCCAGACGTAGCTGTAACCATTGTAAAATACTTCTTCTTGTGGTAATGTTAAAATAAAAGATTTCTTCCACAGTGACTCATTAGCTTCTGATGATAATAGTGAGGAAAAACGTGTCTTCAAAATTACTACGGCAGCTATAACTTATTGACGGAGATGAAAATGAATACCATCCTTTCGGTGGGTTGCTAGAACCACGCGTTAGGTGAGAGCGTGACTCAACCCAGTTACCCATTCTTAGGCCTGTCTGCCTAAATGACGTCGTATGCGCCGTTACCACACATCGCTCGTGCAAAACAGAAAATAATGATTAGTTGTTCGCTGAAGTAGCGGGGGCATATGAAAAAAACGGGGAGAAATTTCCCAACGGCAGTGCTGAAAAAGAGAGGAGGAAAACATAAAAGTCCACTATAAAAAAAATGACCGGGTGGAGATGAAGTCCAGCGAGCGAGGCAATCTCCCGTCGCACTCCATAAGCTGCCTGCGAGACTTCATTACGCTGCGGCGGCCGTAGCCAGCCGCAGGACGGGCGTGCAAGAACGTGGCACCGTGCCGCGCCGTGCCGTGTACCGCAGCGGGCCGCCGCCGGTGCTATTTGCCAGTTAATTAATATTCCGCAGTCGCCCCGGCGCGGCTCTTCCGCTCCAGATGGCTAAAGATTAATTACGACGCCGGCGCCGAAGACGTCGCGGCGGAGCGAGCAGTGGAGCAGCGCGGCCCGGACCAGCCAATCGCGTCGCGTGATTGATGCGGCGCTCCTGGGGACACGCGGAGCGGGTGCAGGAGCGCTAAAAATGTGATAACAGCTGCCTGCCGCTGGCACCGGCGGCGTGGGCGGGGTCCGGGGTAGGGGGGGGGGGGGCGGATTGATGGTGGTGCCACCTCACCGCTGTCGTCCGATGTAATTAGACACGGCGCCCACAATATAACGACTCGTCCCCGACCGCGCTCTGCTCGCGCCCGTCTCGTCTGAAGCATCGGCGAGAACTGAGACACATCTAATCGCCTGATTCTGCTCAATCGACCACTATTTTTTTCCCTTTATTGTAATTTCAATACCTGTACATCAGGTAGGCTGGCAGCAGCATCCTACGCTGCTCTTCAGCCTTAGAGTCGACAACGAGAAAACATAAAGAAGATACATAATAGACATATTGATGGGCAAAAAACAGTAGACACAGAAATACCAAAACACGGAGCCGTTCACACTCGACGAAAAATACACTAAAACACGTTGGCACGGCGCACAAACACTGATGATTTCGACGGCACAGGTGAACGTTGGAGCGTGACGGTGAACACTAAACACAAACAGGATGGCACACACACGAGAAAATGGATGGCGATGATCTCCGGCGCGCGAATGTCCACGTAACGTGTGCGAGTCCGGGGACCTGACAAGAGGGAAAAGGGGAGGGGAAGGGGAGAGGGGAGAGCAAAGATGTCAATGGCAGAGGGGTGGGAGGAGGAATGGAGGTATGGGGGTAGGGGAAGTCTGGGGGAGGAGTGGGGAGAAAGGGAGGAGGTAGGAAAGGGGGAGAGAAGGGAGAAAGGGTGCCCAAAGGAAAAAAACATAGGAAGAGGGAGGGGTGATCAACGTTGGTAAGAGGGGTAGATGGAGGGGAGGAGGGCATCATCAGGAAGGGGGAGCTGGCAGAAGCCACATTGGGAAAGGGTAAAAAATGGAAATGTCGTGTGGCTAGGGCCTCCCATCGGGTAGACCGTTCGCCTAGTGCAGGTCTTTCGATTTGACGCCACTTCGGCGACCTGCGCGTCGATGGGGATGAAATGATGATGATTAGGACAACACAACACCCAGTCCCTGAGCGGAGAAAATTTCCGACCCAGCCGGGAATCGAACCAGGCCCTTAGGATTGACAGTCTGTCACGCTGACCACTCAGCTACCGGGGCGGACATTGGGAAAGGGTGTGGAGAGTGGAGAGATGGAGAGCAGGTGGGACGTGGAAGTACAGGCGCAGCAGCAGATGGGGGCAGGAGTAAATGGGAGAGACCAGCGGGTGAGGATGGTCGAGTTTACGGGACGTGTAGAGGATCCATATCCGTTCGAGGAAAAGGAGGAGGTGGGGGAAGGGAATGAGGTCGTACAGGATCCGCGTGGGGGAGGGGAGACAGATGCGATATGCGAGGCGAAGAGCATGGGGTTCTAGGATCTGAAGGGATTTGTAAAAGGTTGGGGGAGCGGAGATCCAGGCAGGGTGGGCGTAGTAAAGGATAGCGCGAATGAGGGATTTATAGGTATGGAGGTTGGTGGAGGGTTCCAGACCCCAAGTACGGCCGGAAAGGAGTTTGAGGAGACATAGTTGGGAGCATGCCTTGGCTTGGATCGTCCGGAGGTGGGGGGGTCCAGGAGAGGCGACGGTCGAGGGTGACACCAAGGTACTTAAAGGTGGGGGTGAGGGCGATAGGACGGCCATAGATGGTGATGTAGAAATCGAGGAGACGGAAGGAAGGGGTGGTTTTGCCTACTATGATTGCCTGATCGACCACTAAATTGGACAGAGTTAAATATCTTAGTATTATCCTGGACAAGAAGCAGCATTTTAACACACACGTGCGAGAGAAACGAGACAAGCTGCTATATCTTGTCCACTACAAGGTGAACAAAAAGTCAGTATAAATTTGAAAACTTAATAAACCACAGAGTAATGTAGATATAGCGGTAAAAGTTGACACACATGCTTGGAATGACATGGGGTTCTATTAGAACCGAAAAAAGTTCACAAAATGTCCCACAGTTGGCGCTGGACAGCAAAACGTCAGTGACTGCGCATGGCAATCGTGTATAAAAAGAGCTGAAATGAGAGAGAGAATCAGATGCGCCAGCAGTCGCAGCATGTTGACGTTACCTGAAAAGGTGCTTTTAGTGAAGCTGTATTATCAGAATGGGGATTGTGCTAGTTCAGCGGTACGATCCTATCGCCATAGGAAGAGGATTTGACCGGGTAAAGGTCTGTTGACAAACGCAGCTGTGGCGGGAATGATTTCAAAGTTCGAAGCCACGGGTTGTTTAGACGATAGACCCTGTAGGGGCCGACCGAGCACAAGCCGTAACGCTGCTGAGACAGTTCAGGAAGAAATGGAGACTGTAGCGGGTCCGTCTATGCACGGGGAAGTCATCGCTCGTGCAGTCGCACGTAGCACCGGCAATCCATACACTACTGTTTAGTTGGCACTGTTACCTGGCGATTTAGTGAAGCGGAGGGCATTTGCAGTGTGAGCGTTTCAAAAGATGGTGGAAGATGACAATTGGTTGAGTAACGTGTTGTGCACCGACGAAGCTCATTTCACGCTCCGAGGGTCTGTCAACGTCCACAACTGCAGAATTTGGGCTACTGAAAATCCTAGAACTGTCGTGGAAACCCAATTGCACGGCGAGAAAGTCACGGTATGGGTTGGATTTACCACATCTACCGTTATCGGGCCTTTTTCTTCGAGGAAATGCGTGATTCTGGTATTGTAACTGCTGCCGTGACGGGTGAGAGATACGCCGATATGTTACAGAATCGCATCATCCCCAGCCTGGCTGATAAACACCTGCTGGAACGTAAGATGTTTATGCAGGATGGCGCTCCATCCTATATTGCTAGACGCGTGAAACATCTCTTCCGCGAGTCGTTTGGTGATGATCGTGTGCTCAGCCGCCACTTCCGTCACGCATAGCCTCCCAGGTCCCTAGACCTCTGTCCGTGCGATTACTGGCTTTAGGGTTACCTGGTCGTAAGTGTATCGTGATCGACCGACATGTCTAAGGATGCTGAAAGACAACATCCGACGCCAATGCCTCACCATATCTCCGGACATGCTGTACAGTGCTGTTCACAACATTATTCCTCGACTACAGCTATTGTTGCGGAATGATGGTGGACGTATTGAGCATTTCCTGTAAAGAACATCATCTTTGCTTTGTCTTACTTTGTTATGTTAATTATTGCTATTCTGATCAGATGAAGCGCCATCTGTCGGACATTTATTGAACTTTTGTTTGATTTTGGTTCTAATAAAACCCCATGTCATTCCAAGCATGTGTGTCAATTTGTACCTCTCTATCTACATTATTCCGTGATTTATTCAGTTTTCAAATTTATACTGACATTTTGATCACCCGGTGTATCCACCCTATAATTCAGTTGTTTACGTCATGCCGTCCGTTTTCTGGGACCACTGAAGGGGTTGTTTTCTTCGATGTCCTCCCTCATGGTGCATCGATCAACTCTGAAATGTGTTGTGTTGCCCTTAAAAAATGGTTCAAATGGCTCTGAGCACTATGGGACTCAACTGCTGTGGTCATAAGTCCCCTAGAACTTAGAACTACTTAAACCTAACTAACCTAAGGACATCACACACATCCATGCCCGAGGCAGGATTCGAACCTGCGACCGTAGCGGTCGTGCGGTTCCAGACTGTAGCGCCTTTAACCGCTCGGCCACTCCGGCCGGCTGTTGCCCTTAGGAAACTGAAGAAACGCCTTCAGTGTGTTCATCACTACTACAAGTGAAACGAACATCTTCTTCCCCAGGAAAGACGGCCGGTGTGACCGAGCGGTTCTAGGCGCCTCAGTTTGGAACCGCGCCACCGCTTTGGTCGCAGGTTCGAATCCTGCCTCGGGCATAGATGTGTGTGATGTCCTTAGGTTAGTTAGGTTTAAGTAGTTCTAAGTTCTAGGGACTGATGACCTCAGATGTTAAGTCCCATAGTACTCAGAGCCATTTGAACCATATTTTTCTCCATGACAACGTAAGACCTCACACAATTCTGCGCATTGGATAGGAGCTCACAAACTTCACTGAACTGGAATGAAATTTTCACTCTGCAGTCGAGCGTGCGCTGGTACGAAACTTAGTGGCAAATTAGGACTGTGTACCGGATCGAGACTCGAACTCGGCACCTATGACATTAACAGGGAAGTGCTGTGTCCACTGAGCTACCCAACTGCGACCCACGACCCCTCCTCACAGGCTTCACTTGCTCCAGTACCTCGTCTCCTACCTTCCCAACATCACAGTCGTTCTACTGCGAAACATGTGGCACTAACACTCCTGGAAGAAAGAATACTGCGGAGACATGGCTTAGCCACAGCCTGGGGAATGTTTCCAGAGTGAAAATTTTACTCTGCAGCTGAGTGTAAGCTTGTATGAAACTTCCTGGCAGAACTCGAGGTCGATTCTCGGTCCGGCACACAGTTTTAGTCTTCCAGGAAGCTTCATTAGACTGTTGTTCCTCATCCATCCTACAGCCCGGATCTCTAACCTTCCGCATTCCACCTCTTTGCCCGAATGAAGAATGCACTTAACCGAAAGCAGTTCGTGGATGATGGGGAAGTTACTGATGCAGCAAGACGTTGGCTCCGACGTCGACCAGTTGAGTGGTATCATGCAAGCGCACAGGGCCTTCCAAATGGCTCTTAGCACAATGGGACTTAACTTCTGAGGTCATCAGTCCCCTAGAAGTTAGAACTACTTAAACCTAACTAACCTAAAGACGTCACACACATCCATGTCCGAGGCAGGATTCGAACCTGCTACCGTAGCGGTCTCACGGTTCCAGACTGTAGCGACTAGAACCACTCGGCTACCTCGGCCGACTACAGGCCCTTCCTGTAAAGTGGCATAAAATCGTCAGATTGTAGGGAGATTATGTTGAAAATAGGGTTTTGTAGCTGGATAATAATATGGTGTATTTGAGTCCTGAATAACACCAACTCACTGACAGAAAAAAATTGTTTCATCACTTATCGTACGGCCCTCGTATTTGTCCCCATATGTTCTGCTTCTCCTGATCCGCCACGTCTTCGCACTATGTAAGAGACTTCTTTCTCTCTGTCTCTCTCTCTCTGTCATTTTTTAAGTGTGTGTACGTGTGTGTGTGTGTGTGTGTGTGTGTGTGTGTGTGTGTGTGTGTGTGTGTGCGTGTGTGTGTGCAAAGTACTACCATCCATGTAGTTGAGCTTCTGGAATGAAGGTAAATGGATCAAGTCAATCTTTATCAGTGTTAAGCACGGTCTTGGGAACTGGGTCCGTACACCCTACGGAGGTGGTTGTTCCTGATTTATTTATTTTAATTTTCTAGTTTTTAATTTTAATATTTTTTTTAATCTTCACTCGAGTTCAAGTCGGCGTCATTATGTAAGATTTTTCGCGATGGCTCGCAGTACCTTGACCCTGTGTTACCGAGCAGGTATCGCAGAGCCGAGGTACTCACGGTGCCTTATTGACGAGTTTCCTATTAGATATCCAAACCTATTGCGTGGGTAGCGGCACGTCGAGTTCACAGTGGAGGTTGTGACGGTGCAAACACCCGTTACTAGATGAATATTTCTAGTATGCAAGGGTTGCTTTGTGGAGAGCGAGCACGCTACATGGTGCGTGATTCGCGGAAGCGCGTGGCGCGCCCGTGCGAGATTTGCAACGGTCGGTGGGATATCTCCGCCCGGGGGGCGGCCACGTGGCCCGTAGCTTGGGGCCTTGTTTGGTTTCTCGCGCATAACGCGAAAACTATGGAACTTATGGTGAAGAGCGATGCGGCAGTGGATTGTGGTCAGCAATATGCACCTTCTTTATTACAAGTCACAAATGCAAAAGTTATAGTAACCTCAAAATCGGTTACTATCACGAATACTGAAAGATTAATAAAAATAGTAAATAATAACTTACAGGGATGAGTGAGCACTCATTAAAAACGTTTCGTCATAGCGGATCGAGTGTCATAGTCATATGTTATTATTCATAAATAATTAAGCCCGTAAAGAGCAATAAACAAAGTTTGAGAGAAAATTGTTTATAACATTCAATAGAAAATTCATGGCGTAAAGAACGGCACTATACAGTGTGAGTCACCTAACATTACCGCTGGATATATTTCGTAAACCACATCAAATACTGACGAATCGATTCCACAGACCGAACGTGAGGAGAGGGGCTAGTGTAATTGGTTAAAACAAACCATAAAAAAAGGCACGGAAGTGTGTTTTTTAACACAAACCTACGTTTTTTTAAATGGAACCCCGTTAGTTTTGTTAGCAAATCTGAACATATAAACAAATACCTAATCAGTGCCGTTTGTTGCATTGTAAAATGTTAATTACATCCGGAGATATTGTAACCCAAAGTTGACGCTTGAGTACCACTCCTCCGCTGTTCGATCGTGTGTATCGGAGAGCACCGAATTACGTAGGGATCCAAAGGGAACGGCGATGGACCTTAGGTACAGAAGAGACTGGAACAGCACATTACGTCCACATGCTAACACGTTTTTATTGGTCTTTTTCACTGACGCACATGTACATTACCATGAGGGGTGAGGTACACGTACACACGTGGTTTTCGTTTTCAATTACGGAGTAGAATAGAGTCTGCCCCGACATGTCAGGCCAATAGATGTTCAATGTGGTGGCCATCATTTGCTGCACACAATTGCAATCTCTGACGTGATGAATGTCGTACACGCCGCAGTACATCTGGTGTAATGTCGCCGCAGGTTGCCACGATACGTTGTTTCATATCCTCTGGGGTTGTAGGCACATCACGGTACACATTCTCCTTTAACGTACCCCACAGAAAGAAGTCCAGAGGTGTAAGATCAGGAGAACGGGCTGGCCAATTTATGCATCCTCCACGTCCTATGCAACGCCCGTCGAATATCCTGTCAAGGGTCAGCCTAGTGTTAATTGCGGAATGTGCAGGTACACCATCATGCTGATACCACAGACGTCGACGCGTTTCCAGTGGGACATTTCTGAGCAACGTTGGCAGATCATTCTGTAGAAACGCGATGTATATTGCAGCTGTTTGGGTCCCTGCAATGAAGTGAGGACCAATGAGGTGGTCGCCAATGATTCAACACCATACATTTACGGTCCGCGGTCGCTGTCGCTCTACCTGTCTGAGCCAGCGAGGATTGTCCACGGACCAGTAATGCATGTTCCGTAGATTCACTGCCCCGTGGATTGAGAAACCCGCTTCATCGGTAAACAGGTAGAACTGCATCGCATTCTTTGTTAATGCCCATTGACAGAATTGCACTCGATGATTAAAGTCATCACCATGTAATTGCTGATGTAGCGACACATGAAACGGGTGAAAGCGGTGACGATGCAGTATGCGCATGACACTACTTTGGTTCAAATGGTTCAAATGGCTCTGAACACTATGGGACTTAACATCTGTGGTCATCAGTCCCCTAGAACTTAGAACTACTTAAACCTAACTAACCTAAAGACGTCACACACATCCATGCCCTAGGCAGGATTCGAACCTGCGACCGTAGCAGTCGCGCGATTCCGGACTGAGTGCCTAGAACCGCTAGACCACCGCGGCCGGCGACACTACTTTGACTCAGTCCACCGGCTCTCGCAATATCCCGTGTACTCATGTGTGGGTTCATGGCAACAGCAGTTAACACACCAACTGCACCCGCTTCTTCTGTGACGGGCCTGTTACGGACCCGTTTGCGTGCTACGACCATACCTGTTGCATACAGTTGGCGGTAGATGTTCTGCAATGTGCAGCACGTTGGATGCTCTCTGTCCGGGTACCGTTCTGCATACACCCTGCAGGCTTCAGCTGAATTTCGTCGACACTCGCCATAGATGGTATCATCTCCGCTTTTTCAGAGTTCGAATACACCATGGTCACAGTTCCTACAACACTACACTATCACAGACGTCTGGTAACACGGTGTACTACAGTTGGTCTGCGTGCGGAGACGAATGCAGAATAACAATAGCAGCACGCGGACACTGCGACAGCTAGACCAAACCACAACAGTGCACTACAGCCACACTCGTAAACACGGTCGTCATCGTAAACATGTCCCTGCAGATGCTGCTCGCCGACCGTGGCCCGTGTTTGTTACAACACGCAACTGAACGTCGGAGGTTTCAAGCGTCAACTTAAGGTTACAATATCTCCGGATGTAATTAACATTTTACAATGCAACAAACGGCACTGATTACGTATTTGTTTATATGTTCAGATGTGCGAACAAAACTAACGTGGTTCCATTTAAAAAAACGTATGTTTGTGTTAAAAAACATACTTCCGTGCATTTTTGTATGGTTTGTATTAAACAAGTACACTAGCCCCTCTCCTCACGTTCGGTCTGTGGAATCGGTTCGTCAGTATTTGATGTGGTTTACGAAATATATCCAGCAGTAACGTTAGGTGACACCCTGTATACTATTTTGGGTGACATCACACGTATTTCAAACTAGTTAAGGTTAAGTTATACTATACACTTAACTTTCAATAGTTTTCATTGTTTGCAAATAATTATTAGCATTTATCGCCCATAATTAATTAAATATTGCAGATATGAAGATTTTGAGCAGTGCAATGTGTAGATCGCTATAGATTACATCTAAAAACGGTGCTATATGCAGTTCTATGTTAAAACTTTGCAGCACAGATGTCAACAAACAAATTTGCGCTAAGTGGCGAAATTTTGCAAAAACTATAACTTGATTCACGAGCGATAGAATAATCCTAGAAATTAATGTAACATCATAAATAAAATGTACTTTTTAGCGCGGTTCCGATGGTGTACTTATTTTTGTCGAGGGATGTATGTATCAAAATTTGTAACCTTAACTCGTGAGATTGGTACTTGCATAACCAGGGTGTTGGACATCCGAGCCTATATAAGCGAGCGGCCATCTTGGCCAGGGCTCAGTCGTTGGTCAGTCGTTTTGGAGGGTGGGTGGCGAGCTAGCCCCACTTGACGGTGGCCAATGTGGTCGTTTGAGAATTCTTTTTCGCGCCGATTTATTTCGACAAAGAATATTGTTTAATAGTGCAAGTGTGCAGCCATATATTTGGTGAACTGGAAGTGCTACGATTATTTGTGTCAGTACGATTTACGAGGTATGTATAGTCGGAAGTGAACATGTGGCGAACTGTGATTTCGCCCCAAAACTGTTAGAACAAAGAGGACAGTGGGACTTGTGGTTCTGTTCGAATTGATTGATTAATTTTCGTTTATAGCAGCCTACATTGATGTTATTGGGGGCTCGGAGTCAAATTATTATTAAAGAAAAACTCTAAACCGTCTCACCAGTGCTAATTTCATTGTGTGAAAGAAAAGGACAACGCCAATAAATAGTGATTGAACTGTGTCGTTAAAAACTGATTTTAGTATAATAATCGCCTAATTCTTGTTCCCTAGCATAAACAGTACTTATGTCTGAGTGAATAATTAATTCAAAAACTATAACAAATGCGCCGGTGTGGAAGTGTACTAATGCACCATGTGTGGAAATCATCCCGTGAGACTTACGTGAGAGCCATAATTTGCAATAACATTTTTTAACCAACATTTGTATATGCTCATTCGTGAGAACGCTTCAACCGCACTTCTTTAATTTTACCGCCCAGTCGCAAGGTCCTGGATCCAGATACAACGAGTTGCAGGGAGTATGGCCCGAAAGCACCGATTGTGGACTGCGTGGAGGAGACGTAAGAATGTGGGGCAAAAACAGTGCCCCACGTCGAGCAGCCTTTAAGTAACTCCTGGAGGACTGTTGCAGAATAAAGGCGGAGCTTGGCTCTGGTCCGTAGTTCCGCGATGTCACAATTAGCCTCGTATCGCGCCATCAATTCCTCAGAGATGGTCATTCGTTGATCTTTACGGTCTTCTGTTAGGCGGCGAGAAACCCAGCGGGTTCACACATCTGAGGATCCCAACTGGTGGACGAGTGTGTCAGCCCCACCACTAACACTGGATGAGCGACGAGGCGTCTGACTGTGATCGACCACCTCGAATGAGAGCGTCCGCCTCTTCGAACATTGCAGGAGTCAAAGCTATCTGCAGCTGGCCAGCACACGGGAGATCAAGCAGGTTTGCGCGACCCTGTTGCAATAATTATACACGCCCTACTACTCACCGTGCTTTTGTCCACTGCCATATCTCCTATGAACATCTGCAATGCTCTGGTTTTCCGCCAAAAGAAATTCAATAATAGTTTTCTACTTGGAATGCACCGCCTTAAGAGACGCCATTTTGAAGACTAGGTATGGTGCCGTCACCTATCGCAACTTCATGAAACTATGCAGGCTGAATCGTGTGAATTCCGCGATGTCTCACAATAAATTCTGCATATTTTGAACCGAAATTGGACGAGAAAGAAAAATGGGTTGAATTACTAACTGAACGCTCGTCACAGAGAAGCTCTGTTCCTCATACTCATATAGCGCTGACACAGTGTTGGCCATAAGAATTACAGTATCAGAAAGGATAACAAAAATGGTACTTTACTTTTTATGCGGTATGAGAAGTCCTTCCCGAAAGTAAGTTCCGTCATTGATTTTCACACAGAAACGTCATTCCCAAAAACAAGTTCAAATGGTCCAAATGGCTCTAAGCACTACGGGACTTCCCATCTGGGCTCATCAGTCCCTTAGACTTAGAACTATTTAAACTTAACTAACCTAAGGACATCACACACATCCATGCCCGAGGCAGAATTCGAACCTGCGACCATAGCAGCAGCGCGGTTCCGGACTGAAGAGCCTAGAACTGCTCCGCCACAGCGGCCGGCCAAGATCAAGTACACCAGGGCATCATGAACTATACACCTTGGACTGTTTTTCGACATAGTCGCCACCAGCATTGAGACATTTTGTCGTAGCGTGCAATCAGTTTGAAGAAATCACTCCAGTAAAAGTCTGCGCCCTGCGATGCAAGGAATTCTCCCACAGTCGGTTCTACTTCCGCACTGGTTTGCAAGTGACGTCCCGGGAGTGCCACTTTCAATACTGGGAACAGGTTAAATTCCGATGGGGAAAGATCGGGGCTGTAGGCCGGGTGATACAGTCTCTCGCATCCAAAGCAATGAACCTGAACCTGTGCGAGCCTTTCAGTGTGTGGTTTTCCGTTGTCGTCCATGAGTACAACACCTTCACTCAAGAGCCCTGGTCTCTTTCATCGAATAGCGGCCATGTGCTTGGTGAGGATGTTGCAGTAGCGTGCCGGATTGACACAGTGGTGGAGGAAATCAACGAAAACCCCACCTTTCTCGTCCCTGAAAACTGAGGCCATAAGCGTGTAAGTAGGTTTTTATGTTGGTAACGCCACGTAGCGCTCTGTATGAAAATCACTGACTGTGCTGTGTGCAGTCTGTGGCTGGTTGGACTCATTGTTGGAACATTCGCTTGTGCAGTGTTCGGCAGTTGGATGTGAACAGCACGTAGCGTTGGCCAGTTGGAGGTGAGCCGCCAGCAGTGGTAGATGTGTGGAGAGAGATGCCGGAGTTTTGAGAGGTTGCTATAAGAGGACGATCTGGACGCGTGTCGGCCAGAAAAATGAAATTTGTAAAGATGGATGTCATGAATTGATATATATAAATTGAATTTTGAACGCTATTAAGTAAATACAGTGTTTTTTCTCTATCAGAATCTTTCATTTGCTAACTTTGCCTATCCGTAGTTAGTGCCTTCAGTAGTTAGACCCGTTTATTTAGCTGGCAGTATTGGCGGTTGCTGTATTGCAGTAGTTTCGAGTAACGAAGGTTTTTGTGAGGTAAGTGATTCATGAAAGGTATAGGTTATTGTTAGTCAGGGCCATTCTTTTGTAGGGATTATTGTAAGTTAGATTGCGTTGCGCTAAAAATATTATGTGTCAGTTAAGTGACGATCAGAATAAGTAAAGAGAGAAATGTCTGAGTACGTTCAGTTTTGCTCAGCTGTTTGAAAATCAAATAACGTAACAGGTTTCCCAGCACTGTCATTTTTAATTTTTTCTAAGGGGACGTTTCATATGTCGACCCGTAGCTGAGGATAACTCACTAGAATTTTCTGATTTTTTCTTGTAGTTTGTGTAATTAGCGTGGTTATTGTTTATTGCCAGGGCGTAATTGTAGAGAGAATCTCATTTGTAGTTGTAGTTTTTCTTTGTTGTACTGTAAAACAGTTGTGGCATGCATTAAGATTTGCACCAGATATTTCGCAGCTGAGATTTCAATTAATTAGATATTATTTTCAGTGTTATGTTGATGTGTTTTCTTATTTTACTCTTCAAATTGTGCTTTTCTGTGTTATCGTGTGATATATTATGACAATTATGGCGTGTGAAAATGTAATACTAGGCTACTAAGTAAACTGAGAAGTGACAGTGAAGACGAGAGTAGTGTGTTCGCCCCACCGTGTAATGATTTAACTAATGTTCAACATACAAATTTGGTAATTGTGCATAGGGGAATGGACCAGGCAATAAATAATCGTGTAGGCATTGAAACAGCTAGTGAACAGGGTAGTATTGTCGATCGATCGGTCTGCAACAGCTTGGCCCAGGAACCCAAAATGACAGGACACAATCTTGCAAATACCGTAGATTCAGGTTTTGCGTCCTCACCTTTTTCTCAATTAAGTCAAGACACATTTTCTGCCTTTCAAAATGCGAATGTTGCCGGTGCAAATGCACTGCCGAAAAGCATAGAGGAACAGAATCCAGACACTAATACATTATTATTGCAATTAATACAACAAATGAAACAAAATCAAGAACAAACGGAGCAAAATCAGAGACAAACACAGCAAAAGCTTCAAAAGTTAGACACCACGCTTGAACAAACACGTAAAGGTTTGACTGCTGAGTTACTTAAAATCGAATCGAAATGTCAAAAAGTTTGTAACGACGTAAAAACACAAATTTGTGAGCATTTTCAGCCTATTTTTTCGCACCATGAAAATGCATTACAGAATTACAAAGCAGCTATAAAAAAACTGCAAACTGTTGTACATGAAAATTACGACATTTTGCAAGCTAACATTGACGCAGTTGCTTCTACCGATTCGGTTACGCAACTTGCAAAAACTCAGGAAAACTTAAAGGACACAGTAGATGCTCTAATACTTGGTTCAGAAAAACACACGGAGGAAATCAGTTCATTATCAGAGAAAGTAGCCGAAATTTCGGATTTGTTCACTAACTTATCTACAAAGGCAAATGATGATATGAATGACACAAGACCGGTAGTTTTCGCTGACACAGAAGAGTATGAACAAATTAAGAATTTTAAACAAAATTAGAATCAAATCAATACACAGTACAAAAGAGAAATCCGGGAAGTACAAGATCAGTTGACACAGACAATATAAGAACCACATATTTCAGAGGAGACTCGCTCTAAAACACGGGAAGAGGGACTTAGAAATACGGAATAAGCCACAGAATAATAACACAGGGCACTTCGGAAATTATGAAAGAAATCGGCAAGGTACACCGAATTTTGAGATGGAACCACCGACACGACGCAACAACGACCGATAAGCGACTCGCCGACACGATGATTTTGACTATAAGCTCTTTAATACTCCATGTAAATTCAAAACATTTAAGCATTCTGGCAACGGCATTCATCCACAAGCGTGGCTTCATCAATTCTCTCATTTTTTCCTCCCAACTGGTCATCAGAGCACAGATTGGAATTTATGTGTGGCAACTTTGAAAATGAACCAGCTGTAAGAATGCGATCGTTCATTCGCGATTGTCACATTGAAGGAGAATTTTATCATGCCTTCCTTTCAGCATATTGATCTCAACCTACTCAAGACCGAGTAAGACATATCATCATACTGATGAACAATCTGAATTCTCCAGTCTTGTCAAATATTTTGAAGACGTGTTGCACAACAATCAAAACTTGTGAAACCCATACAGACCTTCAGTTCGCATGGAAATCCACTACTTCGGTGTGCATTTTCTTTTACTGCTAATACTTTGTACTACTGTGACGAATGATCAGGACTGTCTTCATGGACTGTGAGGAAAATTTTTGCTTTTGACCAACAGTGTATCAATAAGTGTGTGCATTTGATATCTCTGTTATTGCAATTATAAAAAAATTTCAAATCAGTTTTGTCCAGTGCCCAAAACAATTTGTAAGACTTTTGTGGGGAGCATGCGGGCTACGTAAGTAGACTGTTTAGGTTTTTATGTCGGCACCGCCACGTAGAGCTCTGTATGAAAATCACTGACTGTGCTGTGTGCGGTCTGTGGCTGGTTGGACTCATATCTGGAATATTCGCTTATGTAGTGTTGGGCAGTTGGATGTGAACAGTACATAGCGTTGCGCAGTTGGAGGTGAGCCGCCAGCAGTGGTGGATGTGGAGAGAGAGATGCCGGAGTTTTGAGAGGTTGCTATGAGAGGACGATCTGGACGTGTGTCGGCCAGAAAAATGAAATTTGTAAAGATGGATGTCATGAATTGATAGATATATATATGATGACTTTTGAACACTATTAAGGTAAATAAATTGTTTTTTCTCTAGCAAAAACATTCATTTGCTAACTTTGCCTATCCGTAGTTAGTGCCTTCAGTAGTTAGAATCTTTTATTTAGCTAGCGTGAAGAGACAGATGCCGGAGTTTTGAGAGGTTGCTATAAGCGGACGATCTGGACGTGTGTCGGCCAGAAAAATGAAATTTGTAAAGATGGATGTCACGAATTGATAGATGTATATATGATGACTTTTGAACACTATTAAGGTAAATACATTGTTTGTTCTCTAGCAAAATCTTTCATTTGCTAACTTTTCCTATCCGTAGTTAGTGCCATCAGTAGTTAGAATCTTTTATTTAGCTGACAGTATTGGCGGTCGCTGTATTGCAGTAGTTCGACTAACGAAGATTTTTGTGAGGTAAGTGATTCATGAAAGGTGTAGGTTATTGTTAGTCTGGGCCATTCTTTTGTAGGGATTATTGAAAGTTAGACTGTGTTGCGCTAAAAATATTGTGTGTCAGTTTAGTGACGATCCAAAAATGGTTTATATGGCTCTGAGCACTGTGGGACTTAACTTGTGAGGTCATCAGTCCCCTACACTTAGAACTACTTAAACCTAACTAACCTAAGAACATCACACACATCCATGCCCGAGGCAGAATTCGAACCTGCGACCGTAGCGGTCGCGCGGTTCCAGACTATAACGCCTAGAACCGCTCGGCCACAGCGGCCGGCAGTGATGATCAGAATAAGTAAAGAGAGAAATGTCTGAGTACGTTCAGCTTTGCTCAGCTGTTTGAAAATCAAATAGCGTAATAGGTTTTCCAGCACTGTTATTTTTAATTTTTTCTAAAGGGACGTTTCAAGCATTCCTGGGGGGAGTGACACTTAATTTTTTCCTCACTGGTGACCCATAATGCTTCCAAGTCATAGAGCGGGCCTTGGATTCTGGGGTCAAGTGGTGCTCCGCGTCTCATCGCCTGCAATGATTGAGAACAGGAACTCATTTCCTTCTCACGCGTACCGCATCAAGTGATCGGGGCTGATTCCCATTCTTGCACTCTTGAGATCTGGGGTCAGGTTTCTCATCACACATCTTTGGGGCACGTTTCAGTAACCCATCACATCGTGGGGCATGTGATGGGTTTGAGTACGGAAAATACCGAATGTGGACGCAACGTCTGACACCGTTATGGGCCTGTCCGCTAACACCAGGTCCTATACTCTTGCAACGTTGTTTTCATTCTTGGACGTGGAGAAACGGTCAACTCGACTTGCGTCTGCACACTGCCTTCCTTCTCTCATCATGCAACACCAACAACCAACCATTTGACGAGACATGACCTCTTCACGATCTGTAGATGTTCGTTGACGACCAGCACACTAGTCCCACGTGCCCACTCATACCAGATATTAGCACGCAATTCCACTGGCAACTAGGTCCGTCTGCCATCGTTATTTGTACTCTAATAAGCTCGGGCACGTTGGTCTACTGCTACTCTCCCTTCTTCCGCGCTCTGCGCATGCGTCATTCCTCTTCCGCTGACGCACCTTCAGTTGCTGAAGCAGCAATGAGAGGGGATTCATATGTCGTTTCCTTTGGCGTACCACCTTCTCTCTCAAAAAAACAAAGAAACGTACTTTCAGAACATCCGTCGTACATTACAGCAGAACAAATTCACAATTGTGTTTTCCTGTGCTTTGGAAGTATGCAGGCTGTAATATTTGTGCCTTCTCTGCCAGTTGAGGTAACAGCAATGACCCCGACGTCGTTTGTCGTGAATCGGAAAGGAGTTTGAACGTCAGATACGGTTAGGTCTCTCCTTGTTGCTTCAACTCTTTGCCGATATTCATCAGTCGTAGTAGCTGACGTATGGTGGTGTCGTGCCACTCTTTCAGCAGCATCTGACCCGACTGTTCAGTGGGCGAGAAATCTGAAGAACATGCTGGCCAGGACAAACTGCCGAACGGCCTCTGTGTGGAAGTAGATCAGGATAGCACTGCAACACACGGTCTTGCGTTATCTTGTCGAAAGATGAAGTCACAGGAATCTCGAAGATAGGGTACGGCACAGCCACTGGCCTCAACAATCAGACATATAATCGTACTGTTACAGTGACGAGCAGTGTCAAACAGAAGAGATCGTGTTGGGTACCAGTGGCTCCATGCCGTCACATAAATTGATGGGCTCATATGATGATGACGAATGTAAACGCTCATTCTCTTCATAGTGTCAACCCTGGAATACGTCCTTCGTGATGCTCTATGCAGATCCAGGACATGTCTGAAAAGGTAACGAGGTGCCACTGCTGCATCTCGTGTTTTCGTTGGCAACCACTGCTGGCGCACATCCGTCTGCTGCCGCGTCAAGGGAAGCCGTGACAATGACAGTCGGTGCCGCTTCCAGACGTCATTGCATTTTTCGTGTGGATACTCGTCTTGCTGCAAACAACGAATTTACTGAACTAAGGTGTGTGTCGTGGCTGAAGATCTGTAAAGCTCTACAGACCACTGCATATTCTTCAGCATTAGTGACACAGCGATGTCCTGCTGACAAATGGCATCAGACGTTGCCTTCTGGCTTTAAAAATTTCCTCAGTTGCTAGTCGTTGCTCTGATTGCACTCAACATGTAACAGTCATTCGTGTATATTTTTTAGGTGGTACATCAAACTACCAGACTTGTAGATTTTGTGCGACAACATAAAGCAATGGAGGATGACCCATTGTTGACATCATACCAGTTGCTTCCAAGTATGCGGTCATCATTATAGAACAGGTTAAAGCGAGTATCCGCTGCTATTCAACTTAGCATGCCTGTGAGTGCATTCGAGTGCCCATTGCACAACGTTGTGCCTATGATTCCTGACCACTGGAAGCCGCACATGTCGGTTACCTGTCGGGGAAGCAGCAGATGACAATGAACAGCCGACGCTGACAGAACCACAATCGCTCTAGTTGTCCGGTATTGAGTCAACACAGACTACGTAGCTATGTATATGTCAACAAGATGATCGGCAGCTCGTTCTATCCTCACTTTTCATGGCTTTTTACTTGCTACACGTACGTCATAGCGCCGTGTCAGATAAGTTCCCAAGTATTATGAGCTCTATTTCCAGACACCGATCGTTGTGCCCTATTCGAATACAATCGCCTGCTGATATATGGCACTTTGATCTCGACGAGGCGTACTGGCAGTTCCATTCACGTTTCCACTGCGTTTGAAGACTGTTCCGTGGCTAATGTTGCTGTAAAACTTCTGTGACTGAAAATATCCGTCAAACCGTCTAGCTTGCCTCCTTAAATTAATACTAACTTTATATGCCCATTACCACGACTGGTGATAGGCTGACCACTTTAGCTGTATCTGCTTAAGTCTCATTTCGTTGATTTATTTCGAGGAAATGTATTTTACAAAATTTCAGTGGCCACCTCAAAGGGGGTAATACATACATCAAAAAAAGTTGGGCATCACCCCGGTTCCCAGTACTCCTGAAGATAGACGTTTGCGGTGGATAGCCGGCCGCAGTGGCTGTGCGGTTCTAGGCGCTGCAGTCCGGAACCGCGGGACTGCTACGGTCGCAGGTTCGAATCCTGCCTCGGGCATGGATGTGTGTGATGTCCATAGGTTAGTTAGGTTTAAGTAGTTCTAAGTTCTAGGGGACTGATGACCTAAGATGTTAGGTTCCATAGTTTGATGCAGTTCTCCACGCTACTCTATACTGTGCAAACTTCTTCATCTCCCAGTAAGTACTCCAGCCTACATCCTTCTGAACCTGCTTAGCGTATTCATCCCTTGGCCTCCCTCTACAATTTTTACCCTCCACGCTGCCCTCCAATGCTAAATTTGTGTTCCCTTGATGCCTCAGAACATGTCCACCAACCAGTCCCTTCTTCTTGTCAAGTTATCCCACAAACTCCACTTCTCCCCAGTTCTGTTCAGTACCTCCTCATTAGATATGTGATCTACCCATCTAACCTTCAGTATTCTTCTGTAGCACCACATTTAGAAAGCTTCTATTCTCTTCTTGTCCAAACTACTTATTGTCCATGTTTCACTTCCATACATGGCTACACTCCATACAAATTCTTTCAGAAACGACTTCCTGACACTTAAATCTATACTCTATGTTAACAAATTTCTCTTCTTCAGAAACGCTTTCCTTGCCATGGCCAGTCTACATTTTATATCCTCTCTACTTCGACCATCATCAGTTATTTTGCTCCCCAAATAGCGAAACTCCTTTACTACTTTAAGTGTCTCATTTCCTAATCTAATTCTCTCAGCATCACCCAACTTAATTCGACTACATTCCATTATCCTCGTTTTGCTTTTGTTAATGTTCATCTTATATCCTTCCTTCAAGCCACTGTCCATTCCGTTCAACTGCTCTTCCAAGTCCATTGCTGTCTCTGACAGAATTACAATGTCATCGGCGAACCTTAAAGTTTTTATTTCTTCTCCATGGTTTTTAATACCTACCCCGAATCTTTCTTTTGTTTCCTTTACTGCTTGCTCAATATACAGATTGAATAACATCGGGGAGAGGCTACAACCCTGTCTTACTCCCTTCCCAACAACTGCTTCCCTTTCATGTCCCTCGACTCTTATTAACTGCCATCTGGTTTCTGTACAAATTGTAAATAGCTTTTCGCTCCCTGTATTTTACCCCTGCCACCTTCAGGATTTGAAAGAGAGTATTCCAGTCAACATTGTCAAAAACTTTCTCTAAGTCTACAAATGCTATAAATGTAGGTTTGCGTTTCCTTAATCTAGCTTCTAAGATAAGTCGTAGGGGCAGTATTGCCTCATGTGTTCCCATATTTCTACGGAATCCATACTGATCTTCCCCGAGATCAGCTTCTACCAGTTTTTCAATTCGTCTGTAAAGAATTCGCGCTAGTATTTTGCAGCCGTGAGTTCTTAAACTGATAGTTCCGTAATTTTCACATCTGTCAACATCTGCTTTCTTTGGAATTGGAATTATTATATTCTTCTTGAAGTCTGAGGGTATTTCGCCTGTCTCATACATTTTGCTCACCAGATGGTAGAGTTTTGTCAGGACTGGCTCTCACAAGGCTGTCATTATTTCTAATGGAACGTTGTCTACTCCCGGGGCCTTGTTTCGACTTAGGCCTTCCAGTGCTCTATCAAACGCTTCACGCAGTATCATATCTCCCATTTCATCTTCATCTACATCCTCTTCCCTTTCTATAACTTTGCCCTCACGTACATCGCCCTTGTATAGACCCTCTATATACTCCTTCCACCTTTCTGCTTTCCCTTCTTTGCTTAGAACTGGGTTTCCAACGCTCTTGATATTCATACAAGTGGTTCTCTTTTCTCCAAAGGTCTCTTTAATTTTCCTGTAGGCAATATCTGTCTTACCCTAGTGAGATAAGCCTCTACATCCTTACATTTGTCCTCTAGCCATCCCTGCTTAGTCATTTTGCACTTCCTGTCGATCTCATTTTTGAGACGTTTGTATTCCTTTTTGCTTGCTTCATTTACTGCATTTTTATATTTTCTCCTTTCATCAATTAAATTCAGTATTTCTTCCCTCACCCAAGGATTTCTACTAGCCCTCGTCTTTTTACCTACTTGATCCTCTGCTGCCTTCATTACTTCATCCCTCAAAGCTACCCATTCTTCTTCTACTGTATTTCTTTCCCCCATTCCTGTCAATTGTTCCCTTATGCTCTCCCTGAAACTCTCTACATCCTCTGGTTTAGTCAGTTTATCCAGGTCCCATCTCCTTAAATTCCCACCTTTTTGCAGTTTCTTCAGTTATAATCTACAGTTCATAACCAATAGATTGTGGCCAGAGTCCACATCTGCCCCTGGAAATGTCCTACAATTTAAAACCTGGTTCCTAAATCTCTGTCTTACCATTATATAAACTATCTGAAACCTGTCAGTATCTCCAGGCTTCTTCCATGTATACAACCTTCTTCTATGATTCTTGAACCAAGTGTTAACTATGATTAAGTTGTACTATGTGCAATATTCTACTATGCGGCTTCCTCTTTCATTTCTTACCCCCAATCCATATTCACCTACTACGCTTCCTTTTCTTCCTTTTCCTACTATTGAATTCCAGTCACCCATGACTATTAAATTTTCGTTTTACTTCACTATCTGAATAATTTCTTTTATCTCATCATACATTTCTTCAATCTCTTCGTCATCTGCGGAGCTAGTTGACATGGAAACCTGTACTGCTGTGGTAGGCGTGGGATTCGTGTCTATTTTGGACACTGTAATGCGTTCGCTATGCTGTTTGTATTAGCTTACCCGCACCGCTATTTTTGTATTCATTATTAAACCTACTCTTACATTTTCCCTATTTGATTTTGTGTTGCCGGTCTGGGTGGCCGAGAGGTTCTAGGCGCTGCAGTCTGGAACCGCGCGACCGCTATGGTCGCAGTTTAGAATCCTGCCTCGGGCATGGATGTGTGTGATGTCCTGAGGTTTGTTAGATAAAGTAATTCTAAGTTCTAGGGGACTGATAACCTCAGTAGTTACGTCCAATAGTACTCAGAGACATTTGAACCTTTTTTTTTTTATATTTTGTATTTATAGCCCTGTATTCACCTGACCAAAAGTCTTGTTCCTCCTGCCACCGAACTTGACTAATTAACACTTTATCTAACTTTAACCTATCCATTTCCCTTTCTGAATCTTCTAACCTGCCTGCCCGATTAAGGGATCTGACGTTCCATGCTCCCATCCGTAGAACGCCAGTTTTCTTTCTCCTGATAACAACGTCCTCTTGAGTAGTCCCCGCCCAGAGATCCGAATGGGGGACTATTTTATCTCCGGAATATTTTACCCAAGAGGACACCATCATCATTTCATACAGTAAAGCTGCATCCCCTTGGGAAAAATTACGGCTGTAGTTTCCACTTGCTTTCAGCCGTTCGCAGTCCAGCACAGCAAGGCCGTTTTGGTTAGTGTTACAAGGCCAGATCAGTCAGTCATCCAGACTGTTGCCCCTGCAACTACTGAAAAGGCTGCTGCCCCTGTTCAGGAACCATACGTTTGTCTGGCCTCTCAACAGATACCCCTCCGTTGTGGTTGCACTTACGGTACGGCTGTCTGTATCGCTGAGGCACGCAAGCCCCCCCACCAACAGCAAGTTCTATGGTTCATGGGGGGGGGGGGGGGGGCGGTAATGGCTATACGATACGCAAATGCCATCCTCCGACCGATAGTGCAACCATATCGAGAGCATACTGGCTAGGCATTCGCCTTCATGGACCACAATTCGTGCCCCCATCGTGCACATCTTGTGAATGACTGGAGTGGCCAGCATGTTCTGCAGACATGAATCCTATCGAATAAGCCTGGGATGGATTGAAAAGGGCTGTTTATGAACGACGTGATCCATCAGCCACTCTGAGGAATTCATGCCGAATCGCCGGTGAGGAGTGGGACAGTCTGGACCAACAGTGCCTTGATGAACTTGTGGATAGTATGCCACGACAAATACAGGCATGCATCAATGCAAGAGGACGTGCTCTTGGGCGTGTACAGCAATCTGGACCACCACCTCTGAAGGTCTCGTTGTATGGTGGTACAACATGCAATGTGTGATTTTCATGAGCAATAAAAGGACGTAAATGATGTTTATGTAGACCTCTATTCCAATATCTGTACTGGTTCCGAAACTCTCAGAACCGAGGTGATGCAAAACTTTTTTTTGATGTGTGTACTTCCAGTCTAGGAATACGTGAGAAATTCATAATCTGCAGACTGCTCTGAATGCAGCAGATGTGCCACGGGCACTCAAAGCATTTTGTTCTGGCTCGGGCGTGTCAAGCGGCCACTGACGGAAGCTCACGGAACCTACCGGTTCTTTTCACGAAGTCGGGGTTAGCGGCCTGTCGCACGACTCGCATCCTGAAATGGCCGAGGGCAACGGTTCCTAGTGCTTGCTGGGACACCGCAATTTATGTCAGAAAAATGGAGAAGGAGGAGATGGGTATTTAACGTCCCGTCAACAATGAGGTCATTAGAGACAGAGATCGTATTTGCCTGGAGCAATTTGGTGAAACCATGGAAACCTAAATCAGGATGACGATTTAAACTGTCGTCCTTCTGAATGCGAGACAAGTGTGCTAACCACTGAACCATGTCGCTCGGTAGTTGAAAAGTACAAGTCTTGGAATGTGGTTTGTCCTCAGGTAATTCAGAAGTGTTAAACTACACTCTGATTCGGCCATCTCTGGCTGATGTCAGACGGAAATTTGTAGGACGAACTAGGGAGGAAGCGTGGTCTGATTGGCTTATGACTGACGACATTGCAGGGTGGGCATTTGTGAAACGTGGCATTGACACACTATTGGCAGAAAAGAGTAACATTTTTCCTGACTGGCCTTTGCGGCCAGATTGGCGCGAACTTCCAAGCCGGGAGCTACGGGTCTGCTGGTGGACAGAGACAGGTCGCTGGTTCGAGAAATCATGGAGCTTGGAGGTTTCCAAGTCATGATTCTCCACTGTGACAACGGCCCTCCGACTTACTGCCGCAGCAGACTGATGAGAGTATACAGCAACACTGCTCAATAGATGGGGGTTATTGTTTATACAGAAAATTTATCATTATCAGACCTCCGTTAAACCCGATTCGTGCCTTAGTATCATTTGTTGTGGTACTCGAACGACCACTGGAGTTAATTAATCTTTGGTTTGTACTGGATCAATCATTTAATGAGCAGCTAGGATTCAGTAGCAATCCCTCCAGTTGCCCATGCATATAGTTGTCATCAGCAGTTAACTTCGTTTTTTTTTTTATTGACTGTTGATGCCAATACTTTGGGATTGGTTAATATAATAAATGATAAGTTTATGTTTCATTTGAATTTTTATTTGAAGGAGCATGTAGTCCCCTTGAGTTCACCGATTTATTCTATTGTTTAAATGGATAGTTATGTGGTAGGATTATTGCAATTTCCCACCTTATGACTCTGTGTCAGGGCATTTCAAGATAGCGATTCTGGTTTCGTAATTTACAGTTAACATGGAGTCTTAAGGGGAGTGTGACAGAATCTTAGTTGGTCCATTATTCTGATAGGTTTCACAGTCTCACACACTTCGGGATATTGCAAACGTATGTATATCTTTGTACGTATCCTCTGAGTTTAAATCCAATTAGACCATAATTTCCAGGTTACTATAATAACTGTGGACTGATCAAATTCTCTCGAATCAACAACTGGATAATTCTGACATTTTGAAGCAATGCTTCGACATTTGTACTCATAAGCACATAAAAAGCATTCACCCTGTCGAGACAGCTGGGTATGCGGTAGTGCAGCACAGTATTAGTAGAGGTCACATTCGCAACACTATACAGACGAAACTGTTGAGTTTTACCAATAGTTGGAGACAACTTTCCATTTCCTTCCTTGAAACTAAGTGCTGCCTAATCTGATATTTATAAGTGGAACTACTACATCGGATCAAAACTATCCAGACACATCTATCTAATATGGAACCGACCACCAGATGTCAGAAGAGGCTGACACACCAGTACAAAAGGATGCAGAGGGGACTATGTTGTGAGTCGGTCAGGAGAACTCAGTGATTCGGCCTAGTCACTAGAGGTAACCTGAGGAAAAAGTCTCTCAGAAACCTTTCACCCTGCTAAAGCTGCCCAAAACGACTATAGGTACTGTGATTGAGGGGTAGAAAGGGGAGGAACAACCACAGCTCAACCATGTGTGAGGTAACAGCTGAGTTGTGGGGCCCTGAAAACATTCTAAGTTCAGAGTTGGAGTGGCAGCACGGGCTGCTCGGCAAGTCGGGGCGGAGTGGTGACGAACATTAGCCAGGGCAAGAGGGGTAGCCCAAGGGTGTGGTCCAGGCCGACCGCGTGGCTGGGAATTCCATGTTGACGCTGTGTCGATGACTGTGCTTTGTGTTGTTGAAGGAGATTTGTATGCCGGGAGGGCCAAAGATGGCGGACTTTGTGAAACTATAATGGCAGACATTTCACAGTTCATGTAGAAATTAATAAAAGCCAGAGGAATCATGATACCTAAAAAAGAAACATGTACATTTCCATTAATTGCTCCACGGTTCTGATGGTGTTATCAGATTTTCAATATCTTTATTAGTTTAAAGTTTAGTATCTGACTGTAAATTATACAAGTAATATCCAGCAACGAATGTCCAAAATCTAAACGGTTCATCTGATTTTGTCAATCGACATGTCTTTAGAACATTTTTAGTGTAAAGCTAAATTGATATGAATTACAGGCATGTAACTTGAATAGTACATGAGTTATTGGAGGTCAAAGTGGCCGATTACTACTGATCGCGTCAGGCCGTAAGTACTCCACAGTTACACGAAAAACGGTAGCTTCTAGAGTACTGGCCAACTTTTGTTCCTATTCCTCTGATATATGTTTATTTGGTTTGTTTATGTATTTAACAATATGTGTGAGAGCGTGTTTAAGGTCCAGCTGTAGCAATATTTATTTAATTCCAAGTTATTTAAATGTAAATGCAACATTTCGTATGTGTTTAAATATGTTGGTGAGTGTGCATTGGCTTGGAGACATGGCGGGAGTGCTCTAGCTAATCACAGCGCTCGTTATTACGGTAGCCGACTACGGAAGTCAATGGAGAGACTGGATGGAAGTTGGGGCGGATCATCGGGTCGCACGGGAGAGGGGACTTGTGGTGTCACCGCCAGACACCCCACTTGCTAGGTGGTGGCCTTTAAATCGGCCGCGGTCCGTTAGTATACGTCGGACCCGCGTGTCGCCACTATCAGTGATTGCAGACCGAGCGCCGCCACACGGCAGGTCTAGTCTAGAGAGACTCCCTAGCACTCGTCCTAATTATACAGCCGACTTTGCTAGCGATGGTTCACTGTCTGCATACGCTCCCATTTGCAGAGACGACAGTTTAGCATAGCCATCAGCTACGTCATT
Source organism: Schistocerca piceifrons (assembly GCF_021461385.2). Lineage (NCBI taxonomy): Eukaryota > Metazoa > Arthropoda > Insecta > Orthoptera > Acrididae > Schistocerca > Schistocerca piceifrons. Next base: position 378,877,843 of record NC_060139.1, read on the forward strand.
TGCTACGACCTAGCAAGGCGCCATATTCAGTTACTATAATTACTATTTTCAAGAATGTATTCTGAACAGATAATATTGTGAGTCATTTACCGTCAAGAGCGACGTTCATCATTAATGGATTAAAGTTAAGTATCAAACTAATTACGTCCGCTTTCTGAATTCTCATTCCGTGTCATGTTCCAGACCTCACGTCAGTATAGTTCTTCCCTTCTCACACCCACCTACGTGAGCTAAAACGCGTGTATTTCGGCCTCCACTCGTAACACGGTGTTGGCTCTTCTGCTAACACAAAAGAACTACTGGACAGGAAGGTGAGACGGACAGTCCCAGGAAATACTTGGAGAGTGTTGAGCAGTTTGCGCGCGGGCGCGAGAGATAGAAATATTTCGTAGTCGTAGTCGTGAGGTTTCCGTGGCTTCTGCAGTGAAGACGTAGTATGCGTTTGGAAGTGAATATCTCGCGAGCCATGTTGTTGTTCATAACTAATTATGTGAAGTAGGAATCTATTGTTTCCCTCTTATTCAACTTATATTTTATTTAATTGCTGGACCATCGACACCAATAAGTGTTTTGCAGTAATAAACGGCATACTTAAATGTACTTCTGCTATCGTTCTCATCATTTAAAGTCGTTAAAAATAGTACCTGCAGATTTTATTTAATTGCCAACTTTCATCTATAAATTTCTATGTTACATTCAAAATTTTTAATTGTCGAGTGATAGGAACCTTCGACCATTCGATTCATGTGTATATTCACATTCTATACTGTAGACTCAACAGTATTTGTCTTGTGATGTGGGAACTACGTATCCTAGCCCCTAGACAACGAAACCAGGCAAAAGTTGTAATATTTATACTCTGAGTCTGAGGGTACATAGTTGAGGGTCGCATTTTTTTTGAAAGCCTGCATGTGGAGCACTGAGGAGGGTGGCTGTAAAAACAACAAGAAATCAGCAGAATCAATTACTCGTGAGTTCCAAAATGCTACCAGCGGTACAGCTACTCACAAGCACTGTGGTTACAGTGTTAAAATAATGTGGTAAACTGGTCGAGTGGCTCCTCGTCGCTTACATATTTCTGTAATGAATGCTGAGCCCCACTTGAAGCGGTGTAAAGAGCGACGCTTTAGGACAGTGGATGACTTCAAACGAGTGATCTGCGGTGCTGAACCGCGCTGTACCCTGTGGCTGCCCAAAGAAGAGTCTGAGTTTGGCGTATGCCTGGAGACAGTTACCTGTCATCATGTATAGTGCCAATAGCAAAGTGCGGAGAAGGTGGTATTACGGTAGGAGTGTTTTTCGCGGTTAGGGTGTGGTCCCCTTATCACACTTAAAAAACGCAAAATGCAGGAGTATTTGAAAAAATCTTACTACATTGTGTAGTGCTTACAGCAGAGATGATGATCATTTGTATCAGAGTGGCAGGACAGCCTGTCATAAAACGGCATCTGTGGGGAAATGGACCACTAAAACCCCTCAAATGCACTGGCTTGCCTAGATTCCCGCCCTGAAACAAATGAAGCACCTTTACAATCAAACATCTACTGGTGTTTTTACCATAGCGTCCAACATTACTAATTTCTCTCGCTTCGACACTCGAGAAAGAATGGGCTGCAATTCCTTCTACATATTTAAACATTTTGTTGAAAGTGTTTCCAGCATGTCACAGCTGTCTTAATAGTAGCTGTGGTCACCAATAGATGTGTCGATACTGCTGATCAGACAGCATAAATTTTAATATGCTATTCGAAACATAGATTAACTTGGCATTTTTGGGATACACAAAGCTTTACTAGACCTGCAAGTGCCAGAGAAACTCTGGAACGTGCCGATGACCGGACAACGCACTTGTGGAATATCATTTTGACAATTAATCCCAATGCCACGAATTCCATTCGTTATATAACTGACCTTGATTGTAGGAGAGACCTGGAATGAGGTATCTCAGGCGCACAACATCGAACAACAGTGAAAAGACAGTAGTAATAAAACAGCAAAAGATAACAATTAACAATTTTAAATATACAGGGTGAACCAAAACTTCACGGTCTAATTTTTAAGGTTGTTGAGATATATTTTTGGAATACTTTGGCGTAAGGGACTCGTAATCTAGAGATTTGCATTTTATTTTGATTTCTTACCTCCATTTCTCTTTGCAATGCTATTGCACTGAAAATATCTGAAAAAGGGTGTAGATGTCGACGGTATGCACTTTATGTGTTATTTGGAAATAAACATGTTGCATTCACTCACGATACTTCCTGTTGAGAACAGTATTTCCCATGTCACTTTTGGCCCTCAAGTTCTGCCCTCGGCCATATCTCTGGTATGCATTCCGGCAGTGCTCACTGTACGTAAACAGTGATGAATTGCAGTGTGGATATGTTTACTGACGAAGAGTTGTAACACTACTGATGCGAATTTACTGTGATATGATTGCTGACATTGTGAAAAAAGTGAAACATAATGTCGTTTGTGTTCACCTTTCATTGCGTTTAGCAATCACATACAACTTACGGAGATAACCACATGTGCAGAAACACTACATTTGGATAATCAAAATACGGAAAAAGATTCGCTAGAATATTCGTCCGGTACACGTTGATGTGCGCCGATGGTGGGATACGAGTACGAGAGATGAAATATGAGGGTACATCGAAAGCAAATTATGGCAGGCAAGGTACCTAATGTTGAAAGCTGCACTACACTTCACAGTGACGCAGATACATGACACTATTTTTTAACATAATCAACAATTCTCTTTAAATAACAGTCAGAATGTACCGTCTATCGTTCAGTTCCTCGAGGACAGAAATCCGCTCTTTTATCAGCGAACCATTAGAGATCCAGTGTGTGAATATCCCGATCATTGGAAAAATTTCTTCCCCCCCCCCCCCCCCCCCCCCGCCCTCCGTCGGCTTTGACCAATGACGTCAACGTGAGGCAAAGATGCTGCGATGGACAATCTATGAATGGAACAGATCATACTCGTGAACAAACGAATGTGGCATGGCATAAAATAATACATCTAACGCGACTATTATTTACTCGCGAATTTCATTTAAACGGGTTGAAGATGACTGAAATAAATAAGAACACGAGAGCAATTACGAGTGCATATATTATATTATATTTTCCACACGCACTGCAAAAACGATCTAAATAATGAACCGTCGAATAGTTGGAATCGGTAAGTAGAAGGAACCTATGTAGGAGGTCATTTCTAGTTACCGATTGCAATATTACTGTTTGTTGCGCAAAAATCTTATATCAGTAACGTGCTTAAAAAATGATCTTGTTTGTGAACTACAGAATACGACTAGACTTTCAAAATATGAAAATCTTTACACACATTATTGCAACACAAAGAAATAAAACGAAAAAATGACCAAATATTGCAACCGATAACTATACTACGCAAAAGTCACACCAGCTACAGTAGCCCCAAATAACACTCAGTAAAATCGGTACTCCAGGAGTGACAGTAAAAATAAGAGAAGTGTAGGAGAAACATGGAAAAGGAAAACATAAAAGTGGCTACATAAAAAGAAACTTAACGTATATGAACTTCAAAGGAGTCAAAGATCGAGGCTGACAATAACCAAAGAAGGACATAACAAGAAATAATTATGTTAGAAGGTCAAACTGTAACGAAAGATGCCAAATCCAGAATAGCTAATGAAAAAAAAAATAAGAAACACAAACTGCCAGGCACGAATGAGGTACTACCCAAATCAGTCCTTCCCTACCACCCGCCCTCAATCAAACGCAAAATTTTAAAATAATAACAAAAAGAAACCACGAGTCAATCACACCATCCCTTCGGCAAAGACACAACAATACCTCTCGGCCCAGCACTGTAACCAGAAAATATTAAAACGAAAAAAAACCTCCCTCCATGAAAACCAAAAAGTAGCGCTCGCAAAATACAGTAACATAAAAAAACGTAACGTAAAACGAGAAAAAAGTATCAGACACATCAACACCTAACTAACAAAACGAGACTTGTACATTTTGCTTACTACTTTCATAAATACAAAAAATAAACAATAACCTTTAGGAATACTCTTCCTCTCTTCCTCCAACAGTATTCTTCTAAATGGCCTTGCAACACTGAAATCCTTCTCTTTCCCCGCCCGACAACAGATTTTACGGCCCCGCAGTACCGCTTTATAGTATTAGTACATGCCCCCGTCTTATAATCTTTAAACTGAATACTGAGATTCACGACCAATTGATGATAACCCCTTTCACCCAACCCCTCGTACGAAGCAAACCCATTCGACATGACTGCAGAAACTTCTTCCTCATATTCTACTAAAGATGTCAAGACTTCCAATGTCCGATTTGGTACAACCCTAAATACAACATCAGCACAATCTCCTCCAGAAACTACAACTCCAAAAACCCAAAGCCCAACAACCTCGTGCCCCCTTTCGTACTTTCTCTTTCCAAAGTGTGACTTATTTACTTCAACTATAACCCCTGGCCCCCCAAATGACCACTATACGTTGTAAAATCCCCGCAGGCTTCTCTACAAAACGAGAACCAGTCGACTACAGTGCCACACGAAACCCCTGCTTCGTGCATGACAGATTTGCAAGAATATTCATAGCAAAAATAGTAGGTTGGCATGACAATTACTTCTAAATTCAGCCTCGATCTTTCGAACCACGTCCCCCTGCGTATGGATCTCCACATGTTATTTTCTTTTCACCTCCACATGTATTCGTCGGAAGTACGTGATAACGCAACCTTCGTCAAAACCATATAATTTCGACAGACACTGCACTTGCAAAATTCAGCAATGACACCCAATGATTACAAAAATTTTGGTTACTCATTTTCTGAACCTGAATTTTCGCAGTAAAAACAACTGACTCATCCATAACGAACAGCGTGAGAAATCAAGACCTCATAAACCATGACCACTTGTAAATCGCGACTATTTTCACTAACGAGAGATACCGGGAACAAATTACGAGATGGAAACAAAACAATCTACATCGAATTTTTAATATACGCGCGTAACGAGGAAATCCAGAGAAATTATTTAACGTTCATCGACAGCAATCTGCGGCACAAACAAAGTAACATCACACATTACGTCATTGGTCAAAGCGGACGGGTGGCATCGGACACTAGAATTGACCCGCAATTCTTATGTTAGTTAAGAGTCACAGTTATCAGTGTTTGCAGCATAATCCTTCACCAAGTAATACGAACATAACGCATGAAGTAATAGCAAATAAAACAATTTATGGATGCAAGACAAATTAGCAAGAGATACAATTTTCATTATTTGCACAGTACGACCACAACGTGAAGATTGAAAGCAAAGACATTACTCGCACTTACCCCGCAGAGATACTCGCCACAAACGCTGCCGTAACTCCTCTTCTATCGCCAACGTACGTTACCGTAGCAACGGGAGAGACAATTGACGGTGAGCTGGTCCACGGATCATGCACAGCTGTGTCGAAGCATGCGACCTTCAGTTGTTCAAACAATTTGACAAACGCGCGGTATGTAGTGACTATAAAGGAAAACCATACACAGATGTACCACGTAATTCGTTTCACATCATTGGATACTTTTGGAGCAATTTCAACTTCCACAGGCATTATTCCAAAAAGTACATTAGCAAGACTTTCTAGAATATTTTAAAACAGAAACACACACTCCGAGATTGTTTCGTTTAGAAAAGTGGTGATATACTCAGCACGTGATCGTTTTCAATCGTGATGGTAGAGCTATACCTGAGACGCTGAAACTGATTTCTGTTATAGCGCATTTCCCTTCATTGATTTTATTTACAGATGTTATGTCATTAAACAAGATCTCATATGACGTATTGACGTCTGAGTATTAGCGAAGGAAGCCACGCCACCTAATATGTAATCTGCTACCGATAAAAGCAGCTTCACGAATCACACAGATATTTCGCATTCAGAATCATTATCAACTCTGTGGAAGGTCGGATCAGACCTATGAAGAGATAATTACACGCCTCAACAAAATTACAAAGTCTCGAAATGAATATTTGCCTTCACTTTAACGTTACATGTCTGAGTAAGATCTCGGATTACTTAATATAGAACATTCATGCGGATATGCGGACCATAAACTGTGGCTTTGTGCCGATGTTCTGACCGAGGCTGAAGCAATAGGTGTAGGCTTAACAAGAAGAAACAAAGTATGTACCTGTCCCAAGTGTTGGCCAGTAAATGGTACATGGCACGGTTTTTCAGTACTCTCTCACTGTACAAAAACTGAGAAAAAGTATCACCTTAAGTCAGAGCAATAGGAGATGCTATATTTAATTCCGAGTGCTTTCAGATGGTAAAGCTGAGTCACTAACACAGAAATGCTCTCATCCCTGCTTGATGCGTTTTCGTAGTTGGCACATTAGCAGGAGGGCTCTAGTTTTCTGGGGAATGTACTGTGATCTGACGCATATTTGTTATCATAAAATTTCGCCTCCTAATAGGCTATAAGAACTCAGTCAGTAGTTTCAAACTAGACAAAACTCGGAAAGCAGAACTCTTTATACGTACCCGCGAAATTACACTGCTTCTTGAGAGTGCAGAGTCTTGCCAACGTGTGTTAGCGTTCTTCCAAAAGAAAAGAGTTGGCGCTGTTAAGTAACTGTAATGATCATTCAGTAAAATTCGAAGCCAAACTTACAGGCCTATATGTCATCGGGACAGAAATGGAGACAGGTTCTCAAAACGTTTGAGAGGCAGTTCAGATTCGTGCTGCCTATTGAATGAAAAGGAAAGGTGTTTGAGAGACGTACTACTATTTCTTCGCTTGGAAGGATGTGGACAGATACTTGCAAACAGCATCAAATATCGGAGAGAGGTATTTCAGATGGAAATTGTACGTTCGACTGCAGTTGAGTGAATGTTCGGTTTCCCCACGACGTCAGCAACAGGACGAGTCTCGGCGGCTTGGAGCAACAGTTGATAGTGAGAAGCAAATGAAAGGCGAATGAGCAAATCGGAATATGAGAAAGAATCGCTCGATGTGCCCGAATTTTGTGTGCAGCAAGTACCGGATAACGTAGCTGATTCAGAATAACCGACTGGCTCGCTAATAGGTGCTACGCCAGAAAATCCAGCACCGACACGTTATACAGCTTACCCCTACTTACACACATAACCTGGCCTCTAATTCCTGTCAAAGGATCGCAGCATGTGCATCTGGTCAGCAGGTTTCCACTTAGCCTGCAGCTAAGGGGTCTGGTTCCCTTTCCACGCATGCGTCTCTGAATGAAATAGATAAAAGTAATTAAGCTGGCAACGGCCCTATCGCAGTGGATACACCGGTCCCCATCAGATCACCGAAGTTAAGCGCTGTCGGGCGTGGCTGGCACTTGGATGGGTGACCATCCGGGCCGCCATGAGCTGTTGCCATTTTTCGGGATGCACTCAGCCTCGTGATGCCAACTGAGGAGCTAATCGACCGAATAGTAGCGTCTCCGGTCAAAGAAAGCCATCATAACGACCGGGAGAGAGGTGTGCTGACCACATGCCCCTCCTATCTGCATCTTCAGTTGAGGATAATACGGCGGTCAGATGGTCCCGGCGGGACACTTGTGGCCTGAAGACGGAGTGCTTAATTAAGCTAATGATGTAGTGACTAGGTATTCAACTACATCTGCATTCCGCAAGTCATATTACGAAGTACCGGGTAAGGATACTTTATGTACCACTCAAACCCCCTCCCTTTCCTTTTCCAGTCGCGTATGGTTCGCGGGAAGAAAGATTGCTGACAAGCCTCCTTGTGAGCGTGAGTCCCACTAATTCTACATCCATGGCCTTTTCACGACATTTACGAAGGTTGGCTCTTCTAGGAACATATTCTCTCAGAACGTCTGACAGTAAACCACACCGCTCTCTTGTAACGTCTGCCACTAAAGTTGGATGATCATCTCCGTGACGCTTTCGTGCTTCTTCGGGTCTTATTTAAGCTGATTGGCCAGAACATTACGACTATCTGCGTAATAGCCGGTATGTCCACTTCTGGCACGGATAACAGCGGGGACGCGTCGTGGCATGGAACCACGCTGGGTATTGGCACCACACCTGCACACACAGCTCACGTAATTCCCGTAAATTCCGAGGTGGGGTCGACGAAATCAGACGCCACGTTCAATCACATTCCAGATGAGTTCGATCCGGTACAGATCTGTTGAAATGGAGGCCTAGCACATCCATTGGATCTCGCCACTGTGTTCCTCGAAGTATTCCATTAGCCTCCTGGTCTGGTGACATGGCGCATTATTTTGTTGAAAAATGGCACTGCCGTCTGAAAACATGACCTTCATGAAGGGGTGTGTGTGGTCTACAACTAGTGTGCGAAGCTCCTTCGCCGTCAGGGTGCCTTGCACGAAATGCATTTCACCCATGGATGCCCACGTCGAAGTACCCCACATCATCATGGAGCCGCCGCCAGCCTGTCTCCGTCACATAGTACAGGTGTCAAGGAGCTGTTATCCTGGAAAACGATGGATTCGCACCGTCCCATCGGCATGACGAAGAAGGCAGTAGGTTTCATCAGGCCAGGGAACGCTCTCCCACAGCGCCAATGTCCAGTGTCGATGGTCACCTGTCCATTTCCCTCGGAGTTAAAGATGCTGTGTGTTAACATTGGCACACGCATGTGTTGTCGGCTGTTCGGACCCAGATTTAGAAAGGATTAAAGTCTGATTTTAGTTCCGCCACATTTCCCCACTTCTCCTGTTTTACCACCCTGCTCAGTCCACAACGTTCGACATCTCTAATGAGGTGTGGTCGCTCTCCGCCAAGACGTTTGGACGTGGTTTCACCTTGGTTTCGCTACGTTTTGGAAACATAAATCACAACACTCCTCAAACATCCGATAGCTCGTGCAATTTCCGAAATGCTCGTGCCGAGCTTCTGGGCCATCACAATCTGCCCATGCTGAAAGTCGAGTAGATCGCGTGCCTCCCGCATTCTGCACACGAATAGCACGCCCACTAATACTAAATGCATCTCACAACAGGCCATCCCTTGCCAGGTGACACTGCCATGGTCTGGACGGGTTTATACAGGGTGGTCCATTGATACTGACCGAGCCAAATATCTCACGAAATAAGCATCAAACGAAAAAACCACAAAGAACGAAACTCGTCTAGCTTGAAGGTGGAAACCAGATGGCGCTATGGTTGGACCATTAGAGGGCACTGGCATAGGTCAAACGGATATCAACTGCGTTTTTTTAAAATAGAAACCCCAATTTTTATTACATATTCGTGTAGTACGTAAAAAATATGAATGTTTTAGTTGGACCACTTTTTTCGCTTTGTGATAGATGGCGCTGTAATAATCACAAAAGTATAAGTACGTGGTATCCCGTCACTTTCCGCCGGTGTGGACAGTATTTGCCTCCTTATATATTACCGGGGTTAAAATGGACCGTTTACCAATTGCGGAAAAGGTCGATATTGTGTTGATGTATGCCTATTGTGATAAAAATGCCCAACGGGCGTGTGCTATGTATGCTGCTCGGTATCCTGGACGACATCATGGAAGTGTCCGGACCGTTCGCCAGATAGTTACGTTATATAAGGAAACAGGAAGTGTTCAACCGCATGTGAAACGTCAATCGCGACCTGAAACAAATGATGATACCCAAGTAGGTGTTTTAGCTGCTGTCGCGGCTAATCCGCACATCAGTAGCAGACAATTTGCGCGAGAATGGGGAATCTCAAAAACGTCGGTGTTGAGAATGCTACATCAACATCGATTGCACCCGTACCACATTTCTATGCGCCAGGAATTGCATGGCGACTACTTTGAACGTCGTGTACAGTTATGCCACTGGGCACAAGAGAAATTACGGGACGATGACAGATTCTTTGCACGCATTCTATTTAGCGACAAAGCGTCATTCACGGCGGTAACGTAAACCGGCATAATACGCACTATTGGGCAACGGAAAATCCACGATGGCTGCGACAAGTGGAACATCAGCGACCTTGGCAGGTTAATATATGGTGCGGCATTATGGGAGGAAGGATAATTGGCCCCCATTTTATCGATGGCAACCTAAATGCTGCAATGTATGCTGATTTCCTACGTAATGTTCTAGCGATGTCACTACAAGATGTTTCACTGCATGACAGTATGGCGGTGTACTTCCAACATGATGGATGTCCGGCACATAGCTCGCTTGCGGTTGAAGCGGTATTGAATAGCATATTTCATGACAGGTGGATTGGTCGTCGAAGCACCATACCATGGCCCGCACGTTCACCGGATCTGACGTCCCCGGATTTCTTTCTGTGGGGAAAGTTGAAGGATATTTGGTATCGTGATCCACCGACAACGCCTGACAACATGCGTCAGCACATTGTCAATGCATATGCGAACATTACGGAAGGCGAACTACTCGCTGTTGAGAGGAATGTCGTTACATGTATTGCCAAATGCATTGAGGTTGACGGACTTCATTTTGAGCATTTATTGCGTTAATGTGGTATTTACAGGTAATCACGCTGTAACAGCATGCGTTCTCGGAAATGATAAGTTCACAAAGGTACATGTATCACACTGGAACAAGCGAAATAAAATGTTCAAACGTACCTACGTTCTGTATTTTAATTTGAAAAACCTACCTGTTACCAACTGTTCGTCTAAAATTGTGAACCATATGTTTGTGACTATTAGAGCGCCATCTATCACGAAGCGAAAAAATGGTCCAACTAAAACATTCATATTTCTTTACGTACTACACGAATATGTAATAAAAAATGGGGGTTCCTATTTTTAAAAAACGCAATTTATATCCGTTTGATCTATGGCAGCGCCATCCAGCGGGCCAACCATAGCGCCATCTGGTTTCCCCCTTGAAGCTAGACAAGTTTCGTTCTTGTAGTTTTTTCGTTTGACGCTTATTTCGTGAGATATTTGGCCTGGTCACGGTCAATGGAGCACCCTGTAGAGACAGTAGGTCAGTGGTCACAATGATCTGGTGATTAATGCAATTTATTTACCAGCCATGTTTCATACAGATTCCAGACTGAGAAATATTCGAGTATAAATCGAACGACTGTTTTGTAAGCTACCTCCTTCGTAGGTGGACGTCTTTTTCCTGAGGATTCTTCCAATGAATCCCAGAGTTAACATCTGCCTTACCTGCCAATAGTTTGAAGCGGTCGTCCCACATTACATCACTACTTACGCATACTCCTGGATATTTTATGCACTGAAGCGCCAAACAAACAGGTATAGGCATGCATGTTCAAATACAGAGATATGTAACAGGCAGAATAAGACGCTGCCGTCTGCAATGCTTAAATAAGACAACAAGTGTCTGGCGCAGTTCAAATGTGTGTGAAATCGTATGGGACTTGACTGCTAAGGTCACCAGTCCCTAAGCTTACACACTGCTTAACCTAAATTATCGTAAGGACAAACACACACACCCATACCCGAGGGAGGACTCGAACCTCCGCCAGGACCAGCCGCAGAGTCCATGACTGCAGCGCCCTAGACCCGTTCGGCTAACCTCGCGCGTTACTGCTGTTGCTACAATGTAAGGTTATCAAGATTTAAGTGAGTTTGATGTGCTAATGTTACGGTCGGCGCACGAGCGATGCGACGCAGTATCTCCAAGGCAGTGATGAAGTGGGAATTTTCCTGTACGACCATTAGTAGTGGACCAAAGTCGCCATCAGCGCATTTTGTTAGTGTGGATTGCCTACATCTGGGGCAGGTATGCATTCAGGGGCAAACCTATTGTTCTCCTTTGATTGACAGATCATTAACCTATTGTTCTCCTTTGATTGACAGGTCCTTAACTTACTGTTCCCCCCCCAACTCCCATCCCCCCCCCACCACCACCACCATTCAGAAAACCTCCCCCCTCGCTGCTAGAGGTACACTCTCAGGTCTGAGAAATTGGAATAGCATCTCTCACTTTTATCAGTTCGATTGACTACTTAATTAAATTGTCAATTAATTAACCTCTCCCCTTCTAGTAAGCCCCCTCCTCTCCCACCCTCCTTCCCAGAACTTGGCGGGAAAATAACTCACTTGATCGGCTGTTCGGAGGGAATTCGATTGTATTGTATGGAATATTGTTTAAACAATTTAAACAATTTACAGAATGAATGAGATTTTCACTCTGCAGCGGAGTGTGCGCTGATATGAAACTTCCTGGCAGATTAAAACTGTGTGCCCGACCGAGACTCGAACTCGGGACCTTTGCCTTTCGCGGGCAAGTGCTCTACCAACTGAGCTACCGAAGCACGACTCACGTCCGGTACTCACAGCTTTACTTCTGCCAGTACCTCGTCTGCAAGGTTCGCAGGAGAGCTTCTGTAAAGTTTGGAAGGTAGGAGACGAGGTACTGGCAGAAGTAAAGCTGTGAGTACCGGACGTGAGTCGTGCTTCGGTAGCTCAGTTGGTAGAGCACTTGCCCGCGAAAGGCAAAGGTCCCGAGTTCGAGTCTCGGTCGGGCACACAGTTTTAATCTGCCAGGAAGTTTCATATCAGCGCACACTCCGCTGCAGAGTGAAAATCTCATTCTGGAAACATCCCCCAGGCTGTGGCTAAGCCATGTCTCCGCAATATCCTTTCTTTCAGGAGTGCTAGTTCTGCAAGGTTCGCAGGAGAGCTTCTGTAAAGTTTGGAAGGTAGGAGACGAGGTACTGGCAGAAGTAAAGCTGTGAGTACCAGACGTGAGTCGTGCTTCGGTAGCTCAGTTGGTAGAGCACTTGCCCGCGAAAGGCAAAGGTCCCGAGTTCGAGTCTCGGTCGGGCACACAGTTTTAATCTGCCAGGAAGTTTCATATCAGCGCACACTCCGCTGCAGAGTGAAAATCTCATTCTGGAAACATCCCCCAGGCTCTGGCTAAGCCATGTCTCCGCAATATCCTTTCTTTCAGGAGTGCTAGTTCTGCAAGGTTCGCAGGAGAGCTTCTGTAAAGTTTGGAAGGTAGGAGACGAGGTACTGGCAGAAGTAAAGCTGTGAGTACCGGACGTGAGTCGTGCTTCGGTAGCTCAGTTGGTAGAGCACTTGCCCGCGAAAGGCAAAGGTCCCGAGTTCGAGTCTCGGTCGGGCACACAGTTTTAATCTGCCAGGAAGTTTCATATCAGCGCACACTCCGCTGCAGAGTGAAAATCTCATTCTGGAAACATCCCCCAGGCTGTGGCTAAGCCATGTCTCCGCAATATCCTTTCTTTCAGGAGTGCTAGTTCTGCAAGGTTCGCAGGAGAGCTTCTGTAAAGTTTGGAAGGTAGGAGACGAGGTACTGGCAGAAGTAAAGCTGTGAGTACCGGACGTGAGTCGTGCTTCGGTAGCTCAGTTGGTAGAGCACTTGCCCGCGAAAGGCAAAGGTCCCGAGTTCGAGTCTCGGTCGGGCACACAGTTTTAATCTGCCAGGAAGTTTCATATCAGCGCACACTCCGCTGCAGAGTGAAAATCTCATTCTGGAAACATCCCCCAGGCTGTGGCTAAGCCATGTCTCCGCAATATCCTTTCTTTCAGGAGTGCTAGTTCTGCAAGGTTCGCAGGAGAGCTTCTGTAAAGTTTGGAAGGTAGGAGACGAGGTACTGGCAGAAGTAAAGCTGTGAGTACCGGACGTGAGTCGTGCTTCGGTAGCTCAGTTGGTAGAGCACTTGCCCGCGAAAGGCAAAGGTCCCGAGTTCGAGTCTCGGTCGGGCACACAGTTTTAATCTGCCAGGAAGTTTCAATTTACAGAATATTGTTTACTTATTTATGGCAGTGTATGGAATGTAGTTTATTTATTTAGTTAAAGAATTTGTCCAGAAATCGATTGCTGTCTATGGAATACTGTGTAAACAATCTAGACAATATGTGGAATATTGTTTATTTAATCAATTTAGGGGATTCATATAGGTAAGAGAAGTGTTTCGATACGCTTTCAACTACCTAGTTTCATCTACTTCTCAAGGTCATCCAACCTCTCGCATTCACATCCTAAATACAGGCACATAGATCGATTAATGTAGGCAATGTCGTAAGAGTTTTGGTACGTTAGCTAATAAGACAGATAAATATTCTCATACAAAATATTTATTAACTTTTGCATATATATTTACACGCAATTACACACAGAGAACAACTCTTTATTTAGTTTTGTTAGGTGTAGTTTTAATAATGTCCAAGATAACTTTTATCTTATAACTTAAATCCACATCTGAATCATCTATTTCTTTCTCCAACCAGCTATTTGACAATTACAGCGAAGGTATATTCTCGAATTCTAATACATATCTAATTTTCTTCCTGTAAAATACTTGTTTAATGGCTTTAACTTTTAGCTCTGATCTCTCTTGCTGTTCTTCTAGGCGAGAGCATTCGGTGATTTTAATTTTTCCCCGCATCTCCTCCATGACACTATTGTTAAACCGTTCCGCATCTTCCTGTGTGTATGTTGGCATCTCTTCCGCTCCACATTCTTGTGGGATTTTTGTATAGAACTTTAAGTTCACAATTTTTGCCAACGATTGGCTATACAATGTAGTTATTCCATCAGCTTTTAACTCAGCAAATGCCTTTTCTATTGCTAGGTGGATAACATCCAGCTCTCCACACATAGATAGAATATAACCATCCTTTTTAAGCCGATCCAAATGGTAATAGAGCTTGATAAACACATTTTTCGTGTATCCCTTAATATAGTAAACGTTCTCGATTCCACTGATTTCGGCCAGTACACCAGTTTCCATGGCTTTTTCCTGTAAATGCCAATATTTTGTATTTCCCTTTCGTGGTCAGATTTTTCCATGCAGAATGTTTAAATCCGTACGTAAACCTGGCCTGCACATCGGCAATAGCTTCTTCCTTTTCCAATTGCAGCCTATATTCTTCCTTTATAGCAGATGTCTTCCTCATGTACTCCAGTTTCCTTTTCAGTACTTCCACGTCATCCATTTCCAGTTTTCCTTTCCGTAAACTTATTACATTAACTTCACTTAAAGGTGTAATTTCTTTAAAGGGGGATGGTTTAAGTGTGTGCATTGGTCCTTCTTCTTAAGGTTTTGGGCCATAACATTATTTATAGGACCGACCCAATTTGGCGATATCTATATCTGACGGTATTGTGGAGAACAGGGTTCTGGACTGAGAAAAATAAGTTTCTCCTGGTTTAACATAACAATTCTGCGTAATACTTATATTGTCTTTGTTGGAGTCGACGTAGTTTACAGGCAGATAATTAAAACTGTATGCAGACAGAGCATCACATAAGCTTTTGTCGGTTCTGAGAGTCCGGCAGACTTACTTGCATACCAGTCAATTTTCCGGTGTTCTTATTCCCCCAGTAGACAAATTGTAGAACGTTGTTAAGCACCACACAGTTACTGTTCTGTAAATTATTAGTTAGCTGACACCACATGGATGCAACTGACACAGAGTAAAGTGGAGCACATTGTAAATACTGCTTGCTGGTGTCTAATACACTTAAACACGATCCATTCTGAAGTTGTATATAGTAGCCTCCAGCCTGGTAATGCCGTTCTCCTTAGCCAAAAAGGACGCAAAAGCTTCCTGTAATCGCGTATCTGGACACTTTATAAAGTATATAAGAAGGTTACCGATAACTTTGTTTACTCCTGGACTTGTGATTTGACATAGAAATTTGTTATATGCCTTTACTTTACAATTGGAGCTCATCCACATTAAACAGTCTATTCCAGCTGCTTTATCGTTGTCCACAATCACATTGCTTCTTCCCTGATGGTCTCCTTCCATGCAGAAGTCGTGGTTGATTGTAGGTACTCGCACATCTGCATTTTATTAAAAATTCCGACAAACTCTTGCGTTATGTCTAAATCCAAAAGGTAATAATCATCTAAAGTAGCTGCTGCAGTATTCCAGGCCACTCTTCCTTTAGTATATCCAATTTAATGCCGGCTAATTCCACTTAAAATGGTTTAGCAACAGGATTTTTACATTTCTTCGAAATTGTTTCCAGCGCTTCCTTGCCGATTTTATTCAATATTCCTCTTGATGTCACACTGTCGCTTCCATGTAGGAGAAATGGTAGCTTCGCCTTGACACCATGTCTTGCGGTGACGAACTTGGAGAATTTACTACGCAGATAATAGTTAAATGAGCCACACATCTCCTTCAGATCGTCCCTTCTGTAACTACTCCTGAGAGTCCCCTTGACCAAAGATTTTAACTACCACAGTGTTATCGCAGAAGGGTTCTGTAATAGGAGTAAGCACATTTAAATTCTTCTTGCTAAGGAGCGTACAATTTTCGGTGTAATTTATGTTGCCACTGTCAAAAACACGGTTGTCCTGGTTCTCCCGTAGTAAACATAAACCATAGCGTTTGTCAATTGGTCGCGTCCTCCTCTCTAATAACTGAGGCGTGTTAAGCACTTTGGAGGAATCCATGTTGAAACTTTCAGTTACCACAGAAGACTGATCGGTTGCGGTTGTCATGCATCCTTTTGTACTCTAAATATCCACGATGGCGGCACTTCCGGTTACGTGATCTTCCGGTCATACATTCTAAATTTGATTGTATGTGCAGCCCAGCTGTAAACTCCTAGCTGAATTGCGCTATTGTGTGCGCAAGATGTCCGTGGGAGGAAAGGCGACTGCCCCTCGACAGTACCACCCTATTCTGCACCGCACAATACCGCTTCACGCTCTGGTATTACGGTACACTAGTCCGTCCAGCTACTGCGCTGTACCATCTCACTGAAACCGTATCCGAGTACAGTGCTATACTCTACTGTACGAATACTGCGCTGTACCACACAGTCCGAAACCGAATTCAGGTACAGCTCCATTCTCTACTGCATGGATATTGCGCTATACTATACCGTCCAAACACGCTTCCATGTACTCGCGAGGGGCAGTCGCCTTCCCTCCCACGGAAACCTTGCTCTCGTTAGTAACTTTCCTTTGCCGGATATGTTTCCGATGCGTTAAAGATCCAGTTGTTCTCAATTTATCATATACGTATTTAAACGTACGACGTGTAGGGTGAATACGCTGAGGATATCTTTCAGCGTATAAGTCTCTAGCTCTCACTGAAATTCGTTGGCATTCTTCGTAAATGAGAAGCATATCGACTTGTTCTTCGAAGGAATACATCATTCACATTCACCTGATTTGACCATACTAGTCTTACTGTCCCTATTAGTGTCGTATTTCGAAACCGACGAATAGTGTTTAGGTCAGTGACACGTTAGATGGATACGCCGTATTCGGCGAATACTTACTATTTGCACGATATGCGAGAGAGAATTGTCAGAGCATGTGCTTCTGGACGTTGATGCCACCTTTTTTACCTTCGTTGACCTTCAAGACCTTACTGTTACACATCATTGGATTCGTCCCGATAGCCGCTATCAGAAAGTAAGTACCAAACTATATCATCCCATTCAAAAAAACGAAGTTGACCTTCATATCTATGACGCGACCCTACCTAACAACAAAAAATCAACGTCATATTACGGCCACTGTTGTCCCATGCAACTTTTGTCCCACAAACTTTTCAGGTCCTATCATAACCTCGGAGTTACTTTTGGTGGCAATAGTTAGTGACTCACCCTGTATATTCACCCAAATGATGATTGTCTGTGTTGCGCTTTCACTCAGCACAAAAGCAGTCGACATAGTCACATGCTATGGTAACATTTTGAACTCGCAAATGCCATAAGAGCTGTATCCTCTTACATGGCAACTACCTCCGGTTCACCTTTAAACTCACATGTGGGTATGGTGAATTACAGATTGTTTGTAAGTCTAGGATTGATCGAACGTGAAAAACACCAGTATTTACTAATACAGAAAGATGATTTACCTTACGTTCTCTAATGCATTCGGTACACTATAGAGCCATGTGTTCAGTAACTTGTATAAAACAAACTATAATTTTATGCAAAATGAGCAGTAATCTGTATATTTAAAAAATAAAGAGCTAGTGGGACTGTGGAAATGTCTATTCAGGACAACAATTATATGAGATCCCATCCTGGTAAGTGACCTTGTGTTTAACCAGAACCACAAAAAAAAGAAACCGTACCTCGAAATTTTACGCAAGATTTACACTGATAGCATTACAGGCTGGTTGATGATAATGTAGGCAAATTCTCTGTCTCATTGTGAACCACGTGAATGTTCGATCATTCCTGACAAAGAAGAGTCTCGTCGTAAAGAGAAAACATAATTTAGGTGTGCCGAGAGGAGTTTAGGCTAATACAGACACACACACACACATATATATATATATATATATATATATATATATATATATATATATATATATAATTATCGTTCCACTGGAAATATTGATGATAAAGTATTAGTCAGTGGCTTTGAGAAACAACATAAATCGCTTCGACTGAGCAAAGTCCCAAGGTCGGATGGAATATCTACGAGAGTCCATACAGAACTTAAGGCTGAGCCAGCTTCTCTTTTATCGATAACACACCGTAAAACCTTAAAACGTAAAACTATCACCAGTAGTTGGGAAAAGCGCATTTCACACAAGTCCACAAGAAGTACAGAAGAAGTGATGCACGACACTACCTTCCAAATCCTTGATATCCACCTGTTGTACAATCTTAGACTGTGTTATCACTTCAAATCTAATGAGGTATCACGCACAGAATAACCTCCTTTATGTCAACCCATATGAATACCGAAATCATCGGTCATGTGAAATCCAACCGCGAGTTTTTCTCATGAGATTCTGAAAGTCGTGGATCGAGGTAATCGGGTGTATTTATTATTTCCCAGCTTCCGAACAGCATTTGACTCAGCATGACACTACGATTATTACAGCATGATTATATGAGGTTTCAAGCGCAATTTACAACTGGATTAATTTTATCTTGGTAGATATGATCAGCACGTTATCTTGGATGGCGACTCATTGACATAAACAGAAGCAATTTCAGGCCAGCTCCAGGGAAGTATGTTAGGAACTTTGCTGTTCATGTCGTATACCCTAACCTGAAAGACAAAAATTGTTTTAGTAACCTTAGACTTTTTGCAAATGATGCAGTTGTCTAATATCAAGTACAATGTGAATAAAGCAGCACAAATGTTCAGTAACATCTCGATAACATTTTTTCTGCGGTGCAAAATATAGCATCCCACTTAAAATATTCATCAATGTGGAACAGTTCACAAAACTGGAAAACCTAACATTATGTGAAAAACATACTACAGCACTGTAAGTATCACTTCCATAGGGATGACGAGAACAATATTACATTAATTACAATGTGCGGTGATTAAGGGTCATTCCTCCCACGATCCACATATGGTTGGTACTTGAGAAACACCTAATAAGTGATACAATGGGTAGTACCAACTGTCACTTGATACGGCTTTTCAAGGTGTAGTTGTAGATGTCGATGCAGATGAAGATGCAAGAACTTGCTAAACTAGAAAATCACTACCCGACGCCTAACTATGGAAGCAAAATCAAGAAACCTTTGCTCGACAGACGCTTCGTCAGTCTGGGACCGGTAGCAGAAAGTGATAGAGGAAATAGGTAAGACCCAACGAAGAACAAAGCGTTTCGTCTCAGGTTGGCTGTGTATGTGCAGTCGTTCCGCAGATGCTCGTCAAACGGCAGTGGCAAACGTTGTAAGAGTGGCATTATGTATCAAGATGCAGTTTACCGATTATATTTAGTGAGTTCACAAACCTAGAAAATTCAGCCGCTATATTGCTTCCTCCAAAGTAGATGGCGCGAAAAGACCATGATTGTTCAATCGATCTCATACGAAGGCTTGCTTACCAGCAATTTTTCACGCACAACATTAGCGACGGCAACAGGAAAATGGTGGGAGTGACAGTGGAACATAATGTACCCTCATTCATACACTATAAATTGGAAAAATCGAAAAAATCGTTCCCACCGAGTGGCTTCCGGTTGTTCAAAGATATTACAAGAGCAAAATCGATAACGGTGTTGTTACATATTGCTAAGTGAGAAAACTTTAAGTCGTCCTCACACGGGATGTGTTTCTCATCACGAAGCACCCCAAACGTGGTGTCCGTCGTCGCGAGCTCTGAAACGATCTGCTACGTCGCACGGAACGTGCTCCTCATCGTGATTCGCGACCATCGCGGCCTGTAGCGGCAGTTACCGAAAGCATCTGGCCACTGGCGCCCAATCCACACAGTTTCTTTACGAAAATGGACGTGCACGAAATAGCTGAGTTACCACTGTGTGCGACTGTCGAAGAAGAGCAGAGAAAATCGCGAAGAAGTTTCTAGACTTGTCGATGGCTTGAACAGCGAATTGCTGGTAGAAGCACACTACATACTGCTGTGCAAAGATCTGATAGGCATACTAGTAAAAGTTATTAGTTAACCCAATTGCGTCCATAGCCCATTCTCGGTTTTATATTGAAGATAGTTAAAGTATAGGTTCTAAAGTCAATTTGCCCGTGCATAATATCCATAATCTCGAAGTTGAATTGACTACCATCACTTCGAAGGTAACTTACTTCGTCATACAGGTTTCAAGATCGAGATCCGTTACGTAATTTCTTTTAAATGGAAGGATCTTTTCCAACTTGCTCACCTTCACTGAAAACGTTATTTACCGGTAAGAAACAAACATGAGCCAGCCCATTTTTAGAGAATGTTTCATAACAGCAAAAACTTTCATTGTGTAACTTGTGTCCACTTTCTGACATATACCTACGGTCCGGTTCAGATTTCTGCCCTCTGGGGAAACATTCCAGCCGTTGACTTTTGCAACAATAATTGCAGCAAATACATTTTTATACAATTTTGTCTAAAACTGACATTGTGAGACTGTGGCTGTGTACAATTAATGTAGGTTGATTCTTACGAAGAAGAAGACAGCAACCAGCCACTATTAATACTGCTATTTATTTCAGTAATATGTATTTGAAAAATACATTCCTGCAACTTCGCTATAAAATCGCTCGGAATTTTTGATATAAGTACCATAACCACGTAACCACACATATTTGTTACTCTGTTTCATCGTTTGGAGGTTATTTATGTTCACATAGTGCACTTCTAACACTGATTTCTACAGTAGGGCACGAACACACCAAGAATATTTCGCCGCAGTGGAAGAACAAAAATCGAAAACTGACGATTATGTAAAGTGTAACTTGCAAATCTCGTGAACAGTCGTCTGATGATGAACTTGTCAGTTCGAAACCGGTTACGGCGCTATTGACTTAAATAAATAGCAGTATTAATAGTGGCTGGTTGCTGTCTTCTTCTTTGTAAGAATCAACCTACATACATTATTTACAATAAAAAAACATCGTCTTTTGAGATGATACTTCTATCAAATCAATTAAAAAAGACCGAGAAACTTTAAGAAAACAAAAATGAAAAAAATTAATAGGGGCTTATAAGAACTACTCCGTAGGCTACCAAATTTTTTCGTTGAAATTTTATTTTTCAATCTATTTTTTGCATGAATCAGATTTTGTAAATAAGTGTATTAATAATTCTATACAGAAATTGAATGTTTCCTCATTTCAAAGGTAAATAAATGTGAGTTGCAAGTAGGCACGACTGCTTAGTCAGGACGATGCGGTATTGTAAGAGTATAGTGAACTGGTAGTTGCATTATCGCTGAGTTCGCAAGCGCGCCAGCAGTTAGGTACAGCACAGAGCTGAACGTAGTAATTACGTTACAAAGATGACATGGGAGCAGGGCCTCCGTATATGGCATACACTGTTTACAAACTATCTTCAGATGTTATTATTTCATGCTCAATATTTTCACTTCTTGTCGTCATTGCTGCAAGTACAAAGCAGTGGTGAGATTTTGTTGTTCTTTGATTATTACTGATTGATTTCCATGAGCAGCTACATAACTAAAAGGTTATTTGTTCATTGTGACGTATCCATTTGAAATCATATTAATATATGGCATTAAATGAGCACAGTATACAATTACCGCAAAATGATACAAGTTAACGTAAAGTGTACTATGGGCCAGTTTCCTTTGTTACTGAATTCGTATAAGAAGAAGAGCCTGTGCCACACAGTGCCCACAAACACTGCCTTAAATGGCACCGACGACATCTAAACCTGAAGTAAGATCCAACTAATTACTTGGTTAGACTTGTATTTTGCCAGCCAGCGTCGTAATTCATTTCGTATTTGAATAATACTGACTTATACCCAACTTGTGATCTGCGCGTTTACCTAAGACAACATACCTAAATAAGATCCATCCTATCCATTACTAATGATCCGAGAGAGTCTTAATGACTAAGAAACTATTTTAGTGCTTTTATTAAAAAATGCCCTGTCTCCGCTACTTTTTAATTTAGCCCTAGAATATGTTGTACGAATGGCAGTAGATAATTCAGAGGGTGTGGAGTTAAATGGAAATCAAGATATTTGGGTATGCAGATGATCTAAACGTCATTAGCGATAGGAAAGAATCTGTAACAGCAAACGCGAATGCGTTAATCAAGGCTAGTGAAGATGTAGGTCTAAGGATAAGTGAAGACAAAACTAAATACCTGGTTACTACTAGAATGGCAACAGCAGAAGATCAGGAAATGTTAAGAGTTTGAGACATGCAGTTTGAAAAAGTGAACACATTTAAGTATCTAGGCGAGACATCACTTCGAGAAATGAGACTGAAACCGAACTGAAGAAGAAATTACGGGCGGGAAATGCGTGCTACTTCTCATTGAATATATTACTTTCATCACGGATATTGTCTAGGCATTTAAAGATTAGAATATACAAAACTATTCTTCTACCAGTTATGCTGTATGGGTGTGAGACTTGGTCTCTCACTGTGCAAAATGAAAAGCCGTTTCGAGTATTTGAAAACAAAATTTTGAGGAAAATTTTCGGAGCAAAAATGGATGACATTAGCGGGGAGTGGCAAAAACTGCATAACGAAGAGGTTCACGAACTCTATTCACGCCCTGACATATATTATAAAATCACATAGGCTGGGATGGGCGGGTCACGTAGCTCGAATTGATGAGGGCAGGGCAGCGCGCAGAGTACTGGTAGGGCACATAGAGGGAAAACGTCCTGTGGGGAGACCGAGGCGTAGATGGGAGGACAATGTGAAGGCTGATTTGAGGAGCCGGGTTTTGAAGGAGAATGGAAGGAAATAGCCCAAGACAGAAACAGATGGCGAAAATACGTTTCTGCGGTTATGGACTCTCGAGTCCGGTATGACCAGTGAGTGAGTGTGAGTATTAAAAAAATAACAATAAATAAAAATTTCATTAGCTAATTTGCAAAATAATAACTAACGTTAAGTGCTCCAGTGCAGTGAACAGTAAATTAGAAAGACAGTGTTTAACAAAGTAAAATTCAGCAAAAATTATTTTTTGTTGTACTTTGTCAAGAACAAATAAGTTTTCATTTTTCCGCATTTGCAGTCAATCAGAAATGTGTTTTAACTTCTTGAGGCAATAATAGTAGTAATTTTAAGAAAGTGATTTGCAGTAATTGTTAACGATTAGTAATAAGAGATGTCAAGAACTTTGTCATTCTTTTACAGTCGAAACTTTGTCTTTGCAACTTACGTAACCGTAACTCACAGGAAAGAGATTATTGAATGATGCTATATGATTACGATAAATTTTAAGTTCAACGACAGCATTCAAAAATGAATAAACATAAACAACTTTCTAAGTAAAATTACTCTCAGTAAGGCTTACAGTGAGTGGCTTCATGATTTTTTTCATTTACGTAACTGTTTAACAGTGAAGAGATTTTGTCGTTCTTTGATATTACTAATTGATTTCCAAGAGCTGCTACACAACTGAAAGGTTATTTGTTCACTGTGATATAGCCATTTGAAATCACGCTAGAGCAGTATTTGTGCTGTTTCCGCCTTGCAACAGAACCAAGCATTCTTACGTAATTTTTTCGCTATTAAGAGACATCGATTATAATGGCAGTAATTTTGTTCAAGTAGTGAGCTGGCAGCTGTTAATTTTCTATAATTCATTGACTACACTTACAACATTTTCGATATTTAACTAACTACTGTAATCCCATCCAGCCAAATTTTGTATTTATTTAACCTTAACCGTGTTTTTACTTCTTGTCGTCATTGCTGAAAATACAAATCATCGGCGATTCGGTTATAACTGCACCTACATTTCACGGATTTCATTTATTCTTCTGAGTACATTCCTTTTCCACAAAATGGAAAACTTTAGGTACACGGTCCATTTTAGTCCTGATTAGCAGGAATTGGGTGGTTATAAGCTAGACGCGAACTTGTTACCTTTCTCTTCACAGCTCACGACGCTATCGACTACGTTACAGCTTCGACATGGCAGCAGGGTTTCCATATATGGTATACACTGTCTACAGACTATCTTCAAATGTTATTATTTGATATTTAATATGCAAATTGTACCCTAAAGATGCGCTTTTGATAGATCATCATCGTGCTGTACCGTTGAAACAGTATACTTTTATAGCACAGAAATTGTAATACTAAAAACAACAACTAGAGGAAGCCTTCTAGCTTCCTGTTATTTTAACAAATCGTTGCTTTGAAACAGCTTGTATTCATACCACTTAGTGGAGATGGGAAAAAACGGACCGGTTAAAACCGATACCGGTATTTAAGTTCAGAATAACCGATTTTTTCGGTTTTTGTTTCATCTCGGCTATAATAAGGTTTTTTCATTATTTCTTAATGAGCAGGTAAAAAATCCGACATATGAATTTGCCATTTCAGCAGTGCCAGAGATTTTGGTATGTAAATAATACTTTTTTTTAAAACGAATACTGTTTACTCGGGAAACTGCCATTGCATTCAAATATTGGATTATTATATAAACTGGGAAAAGTGGTAAGCACTATTCTAATAACAACACCTGCAGTTAGAAACTAGCAACAAATACGTGACGTAGGAATCGGTACAGCATTGCAGATACAGTGATGTAGCTGTTGCCGTATGATGTGGCCTTTTAGAAAGGACGCGTGTACCTGTAGTGTGCAATACTTACTAGTTCCATCTTGTGTATACGGTAGTTCCTCGTCGTCGACCCGGAGATCGTTTGGAAGTATTTTACGAAGTGCGGTGGCAGTGAAGTAAAATGCTCTATTTGCTTCAAGAGATTAAAAACAGGAGGAGGCACAACAAACTTGCCTCATCATATAAGGGGAAAGCGTCCACCGTGCCGGCCGCTAGTGGCCGTGCGATTGTAGGCGCTTCAGTCTGGAATCGCGTGACCGCTACGGTCGCAGGTTCGAATCCTGCCTCGGGCATGGATGTGTGTGATGTCCTTAGATTAGTTAGGTTTCAGTAGTTCTAAGTTCTAGGGGACTGATGACCTCAGATGTTAAGTACCAGAGTGCTCAGAGCCATTTGAAACATTCGTCCACAGTGTTCCTTAAAAGAAAACGGAGATTTGATTGGTATACCTATGAATATATTGATTTCCTATAAACTTGGGACAATGTTGAATCCTTAATAGTGTGGTTACTGCAGGGTGAAAAACTGATACCATCCAAAAGTGAAGATGCAGGGAAGTCACCAACTTGTGATCTTTCGTTCCTGTTGTTGCCGTGCGTATCTCCTTCATTCTCGAAACCTTTGCTGGGTTCAATGTGAGATTTCCGCCGCAGCCTCAGCCCCATACCGATTTTGATCTGGTACTCCATCACTTTCATTATAATTTTCCAGTCTTTGCTCGAAGTCTATGTTTATCACTGGAAATACAAGGAGTTTCAGAAAGAATATACGTATTACAAAGTATTATTTTGTCCAAACTATCGATCGCTGCGCCTCGGCTCGGCTGTTGGAGAAACGAATACATAGTCTATTTTATATTAATAGCCGCTAGATGTCAATTGTCTCCTGTTTTGCTTGGTAACCGTCATATGTTTAAAATGTCTACTCCGCAGCAGAAATTATCTTGTGTTCCGGAGTCTGCGAAGTGCAATTCCATGATTACAGTGCAAAGACGTTTCTGGTTGAGGTATCAAATCGATCCTCCGAATGGGTGGGACATTCACAGCTGGTATCGACAGTTTCTAGATACAGGATGTGTATGTAAAGGAAAGAGTCCTGGCCACCCCCGTGGTCCTGAAGAAAATGTTGCACGAATCCAAACTGCTTTCCAATGTAGTCCTTGAAAATCAACTCGTCGTGAAAGTCGGTAGTTACAACTGTCTAAAACAACAATGTGGCGTGTTTTGAGATGTCATTTAGTTATGAAGCCGTAAACGTTACAGCTATTAACAAGCTACGGCAAGAAAGGAAGAATGAAATGATTGATGGTGTTAATAACGATCATCCTCCTTTACCTCCTCTGCATTACTGCAGATGACGTGTCACTGAGCATATTTGTTCTGTGCATGCAGTACACGTGAGGCGCCTAGTTGTTTCCACTGCACTGTGGGGAATACGAAGGTTCTGTTATAGTACACTAACCTGCTGTCTTCAAGCGCAGGAAGCAGCACGGAGGTCGTAGGTTCTGTATCTTGAGGCTGAAACTGACTTTTAGCGAGGGTCTTTTCTGAAATAATGTATCACTTCTTTGGGATGCCACTCGCGTATTTTAATATAGCCACACGAGAAGACTACGTGATCTTAATACACCACCTCCTGATACAGAAAACTACATGATCAAACACAATGTTTATGAAAATGTATCTTTACACTATTTGTGGCACGTGTCTGTGCCTCATGACTACCGGAGTGAATCTTTTAATACTGAATACTGGCAAAAACATCCTGCCACAGACAACATGACCGTACATCTCGACTGCCAAATCCAGAGTGACGAACAGGAACTTAAATAAAAATTGGAAACACATCCTACGACACACAACATGTCTGTTCTTCTCGACCGCCTAATCCAGAGTGACGAACAGCCCGAAACACTTCGCGCGCCATACCAGAAAAGGCGTGACCCGAATGCTTCCGAAGTGCTTCGTCTGCAATTTCGTCAGTCTTTTGTTTTTCATTTAAATTGTTTTTAATAATTCTAAAGTGACTGATTGATAGCTGTTGAGAAATATTTATATTAAAAAGTGAAGTCATTCCAATGAGTAGTTTAACTAATAATAATAACTATATTTTACCGTTTTGGCGCCCTTGGTCTGAACATAGCAGCCAATCACAGAGCAGTAGCATTATGCAGGGGGTCTTTCTCACGGGAATGGTACCGAATCTAACATCTGTCACAGGTACCTCACACAACATTTCGTCATCTATATACTTCTTGCATCTCCACTGTTCTGGGAACAGCTTCTTGGAGGCTAATGTGATGGCTGACTGAACCAGAAATATTACAAAGCTCTGCGTCGTGATGACAAACGCAAACGTCAGGCATTTTTTAACGAGATTCTTCATGCTACAGGCAATGATAACACTTTCAGTGATGAAGCGATTTTCCATGTTAGTGGTCAGGTAAACGCAGTGTTCGAATTTGGGGCCTACAGAACCCACATGCAGCCATTGAACATGTACGAGATCCGCCCAAAGTGAAAGTGTTTTGTGCGATATCCCGATCGTTTGTTTATGGCCCGTTCTTCTTTGATGGAAACACGGTTAACAGTCAGCAGAAACTTGCTACGTTACAAAACGTGTTGTTTCAGAGGCTGCACGAAGACAACTTCATTTTTCGACAAGACGGGACACCACCTCACTGGAGTCGCCAAGAGTGTGAATATCTGAATGAAACTGTAACGAACCGTTGCATTGGTCGTAAAGGACCTGTCGACACAGCGTGTCTCAGCTGGTTTCCACAGTCACGGGATTTGACGCTCTCTGACTTCTTCCTGTGCGGTTTCGTTAAAGACTACGTTTATGTACCACCACTCCCACAGAAACTGGAAGAGTTGAAGAACCGGATCCGTACTGCCATAACATCAGTGACGAACGACATGCTTGCCCGATTATGGGAGGAATTTGAGTTTCGATGTGATATTGTTCGTGTCGCTGATGGAGGACATATTGAACATATGAAACTTTCTGGCAGATTAGAACTGTGTGTCGGACCGAGACTCGAACTCGGGATCTTTTCCTTTCGCGGGCAAGTGCTCTACCATATGAGCTACCCAAGGTTCACAGGAGAGCTTCTGTAAAGTTTGGAAGGTAAGAGATGAGTTACTGCCAGAAGTACAGCTGTGAGGACGAGGCGTGAGTCGTGCTTGGGTAGCTGAGATGGGAGAGCACTTTCCCGCGAAAGGCAAAGGTCCCGAGTTCGAGTCTCGGTCCGGCACACAGTTTTGATCTGCCAGAAAGTTTCATATCAGCGCACACTCCGCTTCAGAGTGAAAATCTGATTCTGGATATTGAACATCTATAATATGAACTTGAGAGGTTCGTAAATATGTATGTAAAGTTTCATGTTCGTATGTCTTAAAGTTTAATAAATATATGCATACGAAATATGCACACTCTTATTGAAACACACTGTAATAGCAATAAAAACCAGAAATCGGTTATTTGAGATACCGGTTATTTTGAGCGGTTTGAATAGTCTGGTTGAACTTGTGGCGAAAAGATGTAACTGCAAAAACCGGTTGTTCCAGCAATAACCACCGTTCCTACCCATGCGAAAGAAAACCCACCAAATACGATGTTTAATTCCATACAATCTGAAGCTCCTAAGTTCTGGTTGAGTCATAAAAACGATGTCGCATCTCACTGCTCACTTCCCTCTGCACGAGGCGAAAATCTATCAAGTCACATCCTTTATTTCTCAAAAATGGTTTAAATGGCTCTGAGCACTATGGGACTCAACTTCTGAGGTCATCAGTCCCCTAGAACTTAGAACTACTTAAACCTAACTAACCTAAGGACATCACACACATCCATGCCCGAGGCAGGATTCGAACCTACGACCGTAGCGGTCACTCGGTTCCAGTCTGAACTTTATTTCTCGCTCTGCATTGTAGTAGATAGGTGGAATTCCTCGCTGTGACGTCAACAGCTTCTCTTGCACGGACGTTTTCACGTTCCGTGAAAGAACGAGTTAACTTAAACCCGAAAGGAGAGTAGAGTGAAACGGACTATTTTCAACTTGTTGGTAAGATCCTAACAAATTTATTGACAAAGATTCAACATGCGTCGAGTGGTTAACCCGTACCGCGGCAGATGTTTACCTGCTGAGGTGTATCGGAGGATCCGGAGATGGCGGGGCACCGCGGCGGCCGACACGCACGGCTGCGCGAGAGACAATGGCGGCGTGATTGTGCAGCCGTAAATCACGGCCCGCTGCTGTCGCCGCTGATCCGCCACTATGCCGCAAGCCACAGGCCGGGGGTGCCTCATCAGCATTGTGTCTGCACCTGTCGATGGCGGCTCCGAGTAACAGGCCTGCGTTCGAGCGACGCTCGTTTCTGTGTTTGACACGTTGCACTAGAAAATCTCTTTCAGCGCAACCTGCGACGCTTCGCTGTGGCTTAAATGCCACGACACACGTCATGTTTTACTGAGGAAGCCGTATGTGGTTCGCACGGCGAGACGCATTGTCAGTATCACCCAATAGACGCACGCAAAGGTGTGTCCATGCCTACCCGCACGAAGCGTCGACACCACTCTGCCGCCACCGTCGCAGTTTTTCGTACCCATCTCATACACTGAAAGGCCAAAGAGACTAGTATGGGCATACGTATTCAAATACAGAGTTACGTAAACAGGCAGAATTTCTATAGAGTAGCTTCAAGAACACTCTTCTGAGCTGCGGTCGGCAACGCCTATATAAGAGACAACAAATGTCGGGCGCAGTTATTAGATCGGTTACTGCTGCTGCAGTGGCAGATTACCAAGATCTGAGTGAGTTTGAACGTGGAGTAATAGTCGGTGCACGAGCGGTGGGACACAACAAATATGGATCGTTTGTGCGTCCTCTTGTGAACCGAGAGTGCAACAGCCTCTGCATCCTCAGCATCCGCAGAATTTCGTTATTAAACCACGGTGGGTCTTTTCCAACCTTTATCCAGTTACTTGGCCCGTAACTGTCCAGATCATGATTTACAATTTGCTTAAAGTTTCATCATAATTCCTCTACGTCCATCTTACTGGAACTAAGTGATGTCAGTTCACTGTCTAAGTGAGATGCTAACGACTGCTTATCTGCCCTATCTAGCAGCAACACTGTCCTAGCCTCCTCTACTGATTTATTACCTTTCGTAACCATAGTTGCTATAATGACATCATGATCGCTAATCCCCGTTTCTTCATCGACATTGACGACAAGGTCTGGCCTATTTGTAGGTACAAGATCTGAGATATTTCCATTGCGTGTGGGCTGCCGAGCTAGCTGCTCCGGACAATTTTCAGAAATCGTTTTCCAAAGTATTTCACATGACTGCATGTGCCTGTATCCCCTTGCAATGACTCCAAAGACATCCCAGTCTACACTCGGTTGTTTGAAGTAGCCTTAAATTAGAATTGAATGAAGGCATTTCCGCGCCACTGACAGTAGAGTTTCTTTGAATAACTCTAGAACTGTTACAGCGGATAGGATGGCCGGTAAAAACATTCCACAATTAACTTGGTTTTACCCACACCTGTTACACGCGACCAGATGGCTTCACTATCACACTCAACTTCGACCTCAATAAACATTTTTTTCAATTACAATGAACACTCCCCATCCTATGGCCTCTAATCTGTCTTTCCGATATACGTCCCACAATTCGCTAAGTATTTCAGAGCTTTCCACTTCACGTTTCATCCAGCTCTCGGTCCCAAGAATAATTTGAGTACGATAACTTTCCTAGAGGGCAATAAATTCGGGAGCTTTTTTCCGAATACATTGACAGTTGGCTGATACAGTTTTGACAGTCGAAGTGTCTTTACTCTGAACGCCATCTGGCTTCCCTTGCTGGCGAGTGTTCATCAGAGTACCTCAAACTACCGTCTAGCCTAAAAGATCCTCATGTGCCCTTCACATTCAGGGCAGCTTTACCTCTTAGGTGTGTTGAAACAGTTGTCACATAAAGAGGCTTGAACAGGGTGCTCTAGGGCTGAAGCCAGATAACTTAAAATACGCTTCTTTATCCTGAAACGCTGTTCCTGGAAATAGACACAGTAATTGATTAGTGAATGAAACTACTGTTACATATTGTAATACTTACATAGCTTCATATTCTTTTCGTGGCACATGACCACATGTGCAGATTGGATGATAAAGTGATGATTGCCTTCTACGTCGGCCTTCTACATTTCCTTAAATTTTCTAATTTTCCGGTAAGTACTTGATTTCTTGTAAAGTGACTGGGAGAAATCATATAACCTTTATTTTCTGTATAACGCATATTAATTCGAGGCATTCCAAATAACGTTCCTGTGTTATTTTTTTTCCTTTTCAAAATATTCGTAACCATGTCTCCTCATTTATTTCATTTCAAATTTGAGGCATCACCAGAAGAGCCCAAATTTCCGACAATTTTTTCAGTACTTCAAGTCGTGGTATACATGGGCTGAAATAATCCCTGTAAAAATTTCGTACAAGAAGAACTAGCTGATAGCCGAATGTGTCCGTTTCCGTAACACTGCGAATGTAAGCTTACTTGATATTCGTCGAGTGGAACAAATGTAGACTGAAGATACACTCTGCTCCAGTGGAGATATTCCTCGTTTGCAGATCATTAATTCCGGCTGAATCGGCGCAGTGAAACAGTTCAAAAGGGTCTCTTACGGCCAGAGAGCAGTCAGAACATGGCTCGTTAAGGTCACAGGGTTGGTAGCCGGCCCTTTAATTAAGATGAACTTCCGGCCGGCATCCGAAACGTTACGGAGCCGCGGCTTCGCCAGTCGCATGCCGAGCAGTTTAAACTTGGCCGCTGTGATTGCTGCTTTGAGCCCTCGCCGCTAATGTAAATGTTTGACGTAAAAATTTCTGTCTTCTTAACCTAACTGGTGGGGCTTACTTTCAATTATGTCTCTCTCAGTCGGCGTGTTTGGGTGGTGAGTGTGCACGAGCGCGCCCGCGACGTCCACGGCGCGGGAGAGGCGAGCGCTGCGACATGACATTCTTAATTAAATTGCGAACTCCAAGCGGCAGATATCGTCGGAGACGTTCTCCGGAAGTTAGCTCCCGAGGGAATTTATTTTAATCCACTGTCCCTTTGCTTTACACGGGGATATTCGCTGGTAATAAACTAGAAAAAATTTTAAGACTCTTTACGTTTTATGTTCTATTGTGAAGCATGAATGTTCATCAGGCGTTAAATTTCTACCATCCATTACGCCATGCCATCACAGAAAATTTCAATAATTATCAAGACTACTAGTAAAAATCTCGTTATTGGGTTCAGTATCACTTCACCACCACCCACACTTTTATCGAAAATCGAATGTAGGCAATTTAATTCTGCATTTGTGAGAGTCCTAGAGTGAATCATTGAAGTACTATTGTAACATAAGATGATACTAAAAAAGACGAAACTGAAAATAATTTACTGACAGAAAAATCAATCCTTACAACGCAAATTTTTAGACGGATATCTAGATCCGAATATTATGTTCTCTGATGGTATCCTTTTGATACACATTGATCCTATGTGATCTGAGGCTTTCCCGGCGAATGTGCTGTATCCAAGGTTCTCGGGTGTCCAGCCGGATCCGATCGTCTAAGTTCCACGATATTTCGCCGGATAACCGTTCCGCCATCATCAGGTGGTGCTGGTGGAATGATCTGTCTGCCTGCTGCTCCTTTTATGACTTCCTCACTGTGAGGAGGTTCGGTTGGAAGTTTTGGCCTGTTGGCCTTTACTCCCCTGGGAATCTTGACGAATCTTCTTTCTATACTGGTAGGTATTTCTGGACTGGCAAGGAGTGCCGGTGACCTATTTCTTGGGCTTGTCGATATGACGATTTTTCTTCTTCTTCTTACTTGTTGCTGAGGGCTCTCCCTCGGTTGGGATATTGTGCAAAATGCATCCCGCTTTATCGTATTCTCCGTTGACCAGAGCGATGATGATACAGCGCATTTGCCACTCTGTGAAGATAGGGTAGGAGTCAATCAGACTGAACTCCTCCCTAGAAAGACCAAGAAGGCCTTCTGGATACCCAAGTGGGCGCTGTGGGAGTTGAGGTTTAGGATGGTTAGGTGGAACGAAAGGATAAGTGTTGTCGTGGTGGGGGTACGTACCATCGCGAAGCGATCTTCTGCGTTACAGCGCTTGCACTGTACATATCTGGAAGCGGGAGGAATGGGACTTCTTCCCACTCTTCTTCTTGCGCTGCTGCTTCGGTGTCCGTCTTGGGCTGTGTTGCCTCCCCTTCGACGGGCAGGTCGGTCTGCGTGGCCACCGTCGCGAAATCCACCCGTGGAGGAGTCGCCTGGGTGGCGGCGTCGACTGTTGTGGCGGAAGCTTCTTTGGCTGAGCGAAGCTCCTGCGTCAGCTCGGCAATCTGACGCCGAGCCGCGCCCAGTTCCGCCAGCATGGCCGCCCTCTCCTCCGCCATGGCGGATTTGAAGGCGTACATGGCTTCTTCTACGGCGTCGTTAAGGCGCCTGGTGACGACGTCTTCTGTGCAAGTGACCACCTCTTCGTGTGTGGTGCTCACTTGCTTCTGCGTCTTCTTCTCCGGTCCGCGCCAGTTTCTTCTGTAGGCGCAGGAACGGGCGTTGGCCGCGTGTGCGCCGCCGCAGTTGGCGCAGGTGCAGTGGACGTCCTTCTGCTTCTTGCAGTCACGTGTGTCGTGTGCTTGCGCACACTTCAAGCACGCGACTGCTCCGCTGCAGTGCTTGGCGACGTGGCCAAGCTTTTGCCAGCGAAAGTACTGCGCTGCAGTCTTCCTCTTCTTCTTCCCGGACGTTCCTGCTAGCGTGAGCAGCAACTCCGCCAAGGCAGCAGCTTTGCGTCCCCTTCCGCGTCCCGACATCTCGAGTAGCAACAGCGACAATCAGCTTGTGCGTTACTCACCGCAGCGTGAGCGGGAATGATATACAAAGTGATATCTCCTTGTACAACAATATATTTAGTTAACACACCAGACATCTTGCACCAAACATTCAACTTCTCATCTGCATTAATCCTCCTGCGATTCCTTGTGTAGAGTGAAAACGGCTTGTCTGTTGTAACCGCACATGTTCCATAATTCCTGTTAGGTATAACTCCAACTGCAAAAGTGCGATAAGAAATAATGTCTCTTTCATTGTAGGCCTCCAATCCTTCAAGAGGTTTATCTGTACCTCTCAGACTTATCTGTCTGCGCTGTGTCCGTGGTATTTATGTCCACGGGATCCCGAGTCGTACCCCGGCGCGGGCGGCCGGCGGGGCGCCGCGTGGTGGGAGGGGTGGGGGTAGCTGCAGCCTCGCCCGGTGGTAGGCGCAGTCCATCTCCGTCCGCCGTGGCGGAAGGATGTCCCGTCCGCTCGCGCCGTTGCTCTTTGATGGTGTTTAATAATGGTTTCCAGGCCTTGCTAAGTTGAAACCCGGTGTCCCTGTTGATGACGTTATCTGTTATTCAAATTTCTATGGCCTCCTTGTAGATACTGTCCCAGTAGGAAATACAAATTGACTAAACAACTCTCTACGATCACGTTTAATGCTCGAATTAGCTAAAGGAATTCAGAGCAGGGCGCTCAGAACACAACTGGACGCTCACTGGCTGTCGGAGTATGCCTGACGTAGGTGCGCAGAACAAGCCTAAGCTCGACCGCCATCGTTCGTGACTGCAACTGTAGCACACATCTTCTTCAGTACCGGGATCCAGATGTCACTCAGTTTCACAACCTCCTCCTGCCTATTGAAACCACTAGTGTGTTTAACAATACTTTTGTGGCTGTCAGTATTTGAGTTCGATCAAAATGAGTATGGTGGTCTCCTGGTAGCAAACTATGTTCATTAACAGTTGATTTGTCAATCTCCCCTCTTCTATTGTTGCTCTTGTGCTCTTCTGGTCGTTTTTTGATCCTTCTTCCTGTAGTACTCACGTACACATTCTGTACGGAACCATATATTCCTGTATTTTCCAGGGGTTTGCGAGTATTCTTTTCCACTTTCAGGTGACCCTATAACTTCCGGGTGGGCAGCGATGTTCCGTTTCTTCAAGATTTTTTCTATCCAGTCACTGACGTCCTTAATGAAAGGCAGGAAAACTTTCGATTTCACGGGCGCTTGTCCGTCGCTGTCGTTTTTGTATGGGTGTCAAAAGTTCTTTTACGTCAGCGGACGAATAGCAATCCTTGAGCTATACACTGGTGATATATTTTAATGCCGGATTAATTAGTTCTGGTTCTCAGATTATTCTTGATCCATCCGCCAATGTTGCTTTGTTGTCTCGCATATATTACGGGTGGTGGTTCGAATACCGGTGTATGTAACGCTCTGAGTGCGTGGGTTTTCGGTAAATTGTGTGGCCTAAGCTACCACCGTCTTTCTTGAAAACTAGCAGATCAAGAAAATTTAATCTTGTATTTGCCCCCCCTTCCATGGTAAACTGAATTTTCGGACTAATCCCATTGAGATGCGTGTGAAAACAACGTAGTCCCTCTCTGTCACGCCTCCATAAAATGAGGAACCAAATATTCGGTTTTTTTTTGGTTGTTGTTGGCATTTTACAACGACTGCTCCTCGAATCTTTCAGTAAAAAACTACGTTATCGCTGGGCTTACGGGGCTCCCCAAAGCCACACCATCCGTCCGTTCATAGAACTCATCGTTCCATTTGAAATACGCCGTTGTGAGGCAATATTTAAACACATGCCTCCGTAAGTTAAGAACAGCATTACGAAAGTATGAGGGCCGATCTGACTCCAATATCAAGAATTTGGTGCATTTTATCGGTAAATTAAATGGCAGAATGGTCCAACCGGAGCACATTTAGTTATTTTTGATGTGGTATCGCTGTTTACTATGGTTTCCCAAAATCAGGCGTTGCAACAGCTGAATCGGATTTTCCCTGCCGATGTTGCGGAGCTGTTTAAATATTGGCTTACGGTCACGTATTTCAAGTAGAACGAAAGGTTCTGTGAACAGACGCATGGCGTGGCTGTGGAAGCCTCTTAAGCCCAGTTATAGCAAACTTCGTCATGGAAAAAATTCAAGGTGCATGCATTGGAAAATGCAAAAAAAAAAAAAAAAAGAAAAGTATTCGCTTCCACATTTTGTGAAATCATGGCGGAGAGGAACTAGATCGTTTTCACAAGCATCTCAACGTGATTAATCCGAAGAGTCAGTCTACCATGGAGGAGAAGGCAGGCGGAAGATTAAATTTTCTTGACGTGCTGGTTTTGAAAAAAGAAGATGGTTGCTTAGGCTACACCGTTCACCGAAAAACCACGCACACAGAGCGTTACTTATGCTGCAGTGAAGCCGTAATGAAGTATTGTAGTTCTTTGCATACTGATGCGAAAGGCCATTCGTTGTGATAAACTCATCCACTTTCGAAAAAATAAAATCCAGTTGTATATCACATCGCCATCTTGCAGCAGGATACTTGGCGTTATGTTGCCGTTCTAGGGATGAACTCCGTCAAGTAACGATAACTCTGCTGGTTTATGTCACATGAAAAGGAATAACTTCTACAGTTTGCTACGGTCGCAGGTTCGAATCCTGCCTCGGGCATGGATGTATGTGATGTCCTTAGGTTAGTTAGGTTTAAGTAGTTCTAAGTTCTAGGGGACTGATGACCTCAGAAGTTAAGTCCCACAGTGCTCAGAGCCATGTGAACCATTTTTTTCTACAGTTTGACCAAAACGGCAAAGAATCGTTTTCTCAGGGGTGTGGGGAGGGACTTTTCAGTGGTCCTACTGGTTTGTTTTCCGGAACAGATCTAGTCTCTGCAGTTTTTAACTCACATTTTTATCATGTGATTGGTGGGCTTCTGAAAATGGCACTATTAGCCGGCAAACAAATTGATCTTGCTTCCACCTATCTTCGAAGCTAATGATATTTGTTTACTTTATTTTAAAGATGCTAATATAATATTACTCGTATAACTGCTTCTTGATAACTTAATGGTTATTCCACAATTCTGACAATTACACTATTCTGCCACAATACCTAGTTTTTGTGTCAGTTGCATTTTCGTGGGATAATGAGAAATTTTTTCGTTTATTGTATCAAACACATAGCTCACATTTGGCGTACAGCGCTTTTTAATGCTGTGCCCTTCCGACTTTAAATATAATTTCAAGCGCTTCTATTCAGTTAAATAAACTTATTTTGCTATTCAAACTGAGCAGAAGCTAAAATTACAACATAAACTGGATGCAAAAGGTAGCTGCAGCAACATGGTATTTCATTCTGTAACCTTTCCAAAGTTCATCCGCGTTTCGTATCACAGTGAGAACCATTTTTATATAAAAATATCTCTTGACATGATCAGTGTTAGGTATTCAAAGGAACTTAAGGTTTCGAGAAGTGCCTCCGTTTCCTTTGCAGGAATGTACTGTACTTAATGTGCACTGTGCGCTGTTTCCTACATACAGAGGCAACAGTAAAGATTAGAAAGCTTTTCATCGTACTGTAATCAGTGTGTTTGAAAATTCCCGTTACAGACTTCTAGGACTTGTAGAAGGGACTTAGTTCATGATATTTTGAACAGGAACTCATGTCCGGAAGCGTACCTTTTCCATTCTATGACGGTTATAATGCAGATATTTAATTCATACACTTCTTCCTGAGGAAGTGAATTATGCGTAACGCGGTACGTAACAATTCGATAATGATGATGTTTGGTTAGTGGGACGCTAAACTTCGCTGTCATCAGCGCCCGTACACAGTCCCAATTTTTTCACATTCCAAATTTTTACACAGTCCAAACGAGACGGCGTCACGAGTGATGGTAATTATGATGAGGACAACACAAACACCGAGTCCCCGATCAGAGAAAATCCCAAACCCGGCCGTGAGTCTAACCCGGGACCCCGTGACCCAGAGGCAGCAACTCTAGCCACTAGACCACGAGCCGCGGACGTAACAATTCGAAACGTAACATAACGAAACATCAATTTATCACTTAAGGACATTCGTTTATGTTTTTAGATTATTCCAAAACAAAATTGAACCTAGCATACTGTGCGTACAGAAAAGTACTGATCCACTACACCAGCGACTCGATGTGACGACCACCAACGTGGTTGCAGACCTTTTACAAACTAAACATGTTCTGTTACACACGCACCATCCCACCTGGTGTCTCTTCAGTGGCCAGTGAAGCGGACTGAACTCAGGCCATCAGATCTTCCTCTGTTTCTACAGGAGGCTCGTAGATTAAGCTCTGCATACGACCCAACAAGAAGTAGTCCATAGGAGCCAAATTCGGCGCCCGCGGGGGCCACCGGGTTGGACCTCCTCGGTCTATTCATCTTTCACCACGTATGCTGAGATGTCTCCGAACAGCGCGTGAGGAGTGAAGTGGTACTCCACACGCTGAAACCATATTTCCTCTCGGACAGTCAGTGGCACAGCTTCCAACAACGGGTCAATACGTTCTAAAGGAACATTATGTATGCAGGACCAGTTAGCTGGAGTGGAAGCAGACGTGAACGCGTTACGCACCTGAACTGAAACAGTCCTAGAACGGACACGGTACTTTTGCGGACGTGGGATGCTACTCAAAGTATTTTGTACTCACTCCCCTCTACAAGTCTTAGAAGTTTGTAACGGTAATTTCCGAACACCCTGCATAGCTACAAGCCTATATTACAGCGCGTCAGACTTGAATTAAGAGTCACCGTTTGGAGTCTCCAAATCGTCCTCTGGATATGGATTCAAATGGAATCATATCCTGCTGGTCTAGGTGAAAGACAAGTTTTGAAGCGTATTTCATTTATTTTGGGAATGCATATGTAGGAAAAGAAAAGAGGTAGGCCATTGCCGAAATTTCTCTTTGTTATACGCCGGCCCCTTCATGCGACCACATTGTTACATTTCCAGATACACGAGAAGCATGCAAACCGTACAAGAAAATGGCCAATCTCAGCAGACATCATGCGTACTGTGTAACACTCTATCTAGCCTCGATAACTCCTGCGGTGTGGTAAGGAAGGAAGTTCACTAGTTTTTCCCAGGAAT
The DNA here is from genome assembly GCF_021461385.2 of Schistocerca piceifrons. NCBI lineage: Eukaryota > Metazoa > Arthropoda > Insecta > Orthoptera > Acrididae > Schistocerca > Schistocerca piceifrons. Next base: position 378,916,810 of record NC_060139.1, read on the forward strand.
GCCATATCCAGATGACGTTACTCATTGACGACTGCTTCCCGTAGAGGTACTAATGACCAGTATTGTTGATTTCCACGTGTCACTCACTGTTCCAGATAGTTCCAGACTTTTTCTGTAGTACTGAGGTAGGGTGATTCAAACGGCAAGAAGAGGCGCGATAAGGGTTTGAGAACTCACCAAACCAGGAACGTATTCATGCAGCTAGGAGAGCAGGGTTATCTCTGCCCCGGAAGACGGATGTTCCCACGGCGTACTCGTCGTGAAAATGGAGAAGCAAGTAGTAGTAATAGGTTCGTTTATCCGTAGACCTCTTTTACAAACGTATTGGACGTATCTTCGTATTATAATTTAAGAACATCAAAAATCAAATGTAGAATAAGTTTCTCTTATTTCCGTCAATAATTTAAGAACATCAAAAATGAAGTTTCTCTTATTTCCGCCAATGACCACAAAACATCCGGTCTTTATACTATCGGTTTCCTTCAGCAGTGACCATCTCAACATCTGTATTATAACATGTCCTAATATAATAAAGCCACAGTGGCGTCGTCACCAAATATAAGCAGCATCAGCTTAACATCGTCGTACATATTTAAAATATGACTGGGCCACAGTACCGGTGGAGTCATACTATCAGTACCTATTGTGTTATCTAAGTATTCCTTCAAAGTATGCAGTATTATTCTTAATCAGGTTCAAAAACTCACGAAGCGACGTAGATAATGCTGAGACAAGTAATGTAATATTAGATGCATGGTATCACAAATGTCGGGAAATACCCCAAAAGTGGAGGACAAATGTTGAAGATCTGACGTCACCAGATGACGTAACTCTCCGCACGTGCAACGGTTGGGATTCTCGACCCTATCTCCCACCATCTGCATCCCCGCATGTCTTATGTTACATTACTTGCTTCCGTGTCATCTTCGTCGCTTGGGGTTTCTTAAACATTAGTAAGAATTACCACGTAGAATGTTTCGGTTAACAGATACTTTTTAGCTCCCTTTTGAAATATATTTATTTTAGCAATTACTTGAATCTTCTTTCGTAATTTCTTGTAGAGCTTTATTCCTTGGTAGAAAACGCTGTTTTCCGTTATATGTTTATTCTTTCCTGGTTCCTTCTACAACATGATCCATGGTCGTGGACAGAGCTGTTTGTGCAGAAACTACCAATGTCATTTCTTTTTGGTAAAAATCTCCAGTGATTTAACAGATTTTTACAATGAGCTCGACTACTATTTTTGGTTATTTTTCTTACGACTCTTCTCCACAGTTTGGTAATTGTATTCATATTCCGTGTATTTCATCCTGAGAGCAGAATGCCGTAACTAAGTATTGAGTGTGTGTATGGATAACATGTTGAATAAAAGACACTGTTATACACTGATGACAGGAGTGTAAGGGCGTAACATGCTGATGAAACTCTGTTTGCGACTATCTTTGTGTTTTCACACCTATTCATCTGACAATCACCCCTAGAACTTTTTCATATGTTACTCTATCTGTACAGGTGCAATCTACACTACTGGCCATTAAAATTGCTACACCAAGGAGAAATGCAGATGATAATCGGGTATTCATTGGACAAATATATTATACTAGAACTAACATGTGATCACATTTTTACGCAGTTTGGGTGCGTAGATCCTGAGAAATCAGTACCCAGAACAATCACCTCTGGCCGTAATAACGACCTTGATATGCCTGGGCATTGAGTCAAACAGACCTTGGATGGCGTGTACAGGTACACCTGCCCATGCAGCTTCAACACGATACCACAGTTCATCAAGAGTAGTGACTGGCGTATTGTGACGAGCCAGTTTCTCGGCCACCATTGACCAGACGTTTTCAATTCGTGGGAGATCTGGAGAATGTGCTGGCCCGGGCAGCAGTTGAACATTTTCTGCGTCCAGAAAGGCCCGTAGAGTACCTGCAACATGCGGTCGTGCATTATCCTGCTGAAATGTAGGGTTTCGCAGGGATCGAATGAAGATTAGAGCCACGGGTCGTAACACAGCTGAACTGTAACGTCCACTTTTCAAAGTGCCGTCAATTCGAACAAGAGGGACAGAGACGTGTAACCAATGGCACCCCATACCATCACGCTGGGTGATACCATCGCCAGTATGGCGATGACGAATACACGCTTCCAATGTGCGTTCACCGCGATACCGCCAAACACGGATGTGACCATCATGATGCTGTAAACAGAACCTGGATTCATCCGAAAAAATTACATTCTGCCATTCGTGCACTCAGGTTTGTCTTTGAGTACACCATCGCAGGCCCTCCTGTCTGTGATGCAGGGTCAAGGGTAACCGCAACCATGGTCTCCGAGCTGATAGTCCATGCTGCTGCAAACGTTGTCGAACTGTTCGTGTAGATGGTTGTTGTCTTGCAAACGTCCCCGTCTGTTGACTCAGGGATCGAGACGTGGCTGCACTATCCGTTACATCCATGCGGATAAGATGCCTGTCATCTCGACTGCTAGTGACACGAGGTCGTTGGGATCCAGCACAGCGTTCCGTATTACCGTCCTGAACCTACTGATTCCATATTCTGCTAACAGTCATTGGATCTCGACCAAAGCGAGCAGCAATGTCGCGACACGATAAACCGCAATCGCGATAGGCTACAATCCGACCTTTATCAAAGTCGGAAACGTGATGGTAGGCATTTCTCCTCCTTACACGAGGCATCACAACAACGTTTCACCAGGCAACTGCTGTTTGTGTATGAGAAATCGATTGGAAGCTTTCCTCATGTCAGCACGTTGTAGGTGTCGCCACCGGCGCCAACCTTGTGTGAATGCTCTGAAAAGCTAATCATTTGCATTTCACAGCGTCTTCTTCCTGTCGGTTAAATTTTGCGTCTGTAGCACGTCATCTTCGTGGTGTAGCAATTTTAATGCTCAGTAGTGTAATTTAATTTAATAGTGTCGTTTTAGCTCTTAAAACTGAAAGTCAAAGCTTTTGTTGCCTTTATGTCACTTTATTGCTTACTGATCAATTGCAAACTTCCTTGAGGCTTTCATTTGCTTCCATCGAAAGGAGTTCTCTTGTTTGATTTAAGTTATTATAATACTGTTGTCATCAGCAAAGAGAATTTTCTGCTGATGACTAACACCAGTCGGAGAGTCATTGATGTACGAGGTGTGTCCGTAAAGTAAGGTCTCCAAACGCTGGACCCGTGGGAAACACTTTTAAAAGAGATCCGGCAACTCTGGCTTGCAATTTGGCTTTCCCCCTTCAAATCCCCATCAACCCCAGCCCGCTATCACAGCTCAGTCTTGACAGGGGAGTCGTGCGCTATGGAGCTCCTCATTCCTGCACACGGCAGGTGCGAGTTGCGTACAGTGATCCATTTTCTGAGTGCCAAGGGCACAACCCTTATTGACATGCATCGTCTTACATGTGAAGTCTATGGGCCACAAGGTGTGGACGTCAAAAACGGGTGAAAGTGAGTCAGAGGGTTCAAGGATGGATGTACACATGAGAAGCGTTCTAATCGGCATTTGATTTCGTCGGAACAATTGTAAAATTGGAAAAAGAAATGCTTGAAGACTTGAGTGTGACAGTTCCTGAGCTGTGCGTACAGATCCCTGAAGTGAATAAGAGCATGGCTGACGAGATTTTGTGCGATGGGTCTCCCCAAAATGCTCGCCGAAAGACCATAAATGGCAACGTGTTGAAGTGGCCTGTGGAATCTTGGAGCGCTATGCAGAACAGGGCGAGGAAGTTTCGGATTCAGTTGTTCCTGGCGGCGAAACGTGGGTACACTACATGACGCCTGAAACTAAGGAGAAGTGTCGTCAGTGGCGGCATTCGAATTCACCGAAGCCGAGAGAGTTCAGACAAACATTGTCTGCCAGCAAAGTGATGGCCAGTGTGCTGAAGGACAGAAAAGGTGTTTTGCTGTGCTAGTTTATGCCTACTGGCACAACAGTAATCGCTGCCCACCACTGTGAGACTTCAAAACAACCTTGTTGTGCCTTTCGAAATCGAAACTCCTTTTATATGTGAAAAAAGTTGGAGAACAATATTGGTCCTAAATTCTACTTTTACGAACTCCTTTATTAATGTATTTTGGCTCTGACAATAGTTTTATTACAACTGTAGACTTTAAACAAAGAGCCACTTAATGACCAAATATCTGAAGTAAACACCTTCATCAATGCACTCGGGAACCGAAACGAGTACGTTGAAGTCATAGTACGAAAAACGCCCGCAAATCACTACAGAAGTAAGTCCGGCATGAACTACAGAGATCGGTTGGTAGCCCTGCACCCGGGGAGACGCGTGAGTTTTGTGCTGCCGTGCAGATAAGTGATTTAGACTGTAATAAAACTCAGTTTTGTTCAGGAAACTAGTTTAATATGCGTCTTTAGTGTGTTTTGCAAGCTTACTATTAAATGTTTCACTTCTTTTTGCGTATTATTCCAGAAAACGCGAAAGGAACATAAAGTAGGGTTTCGATCGTATTCTTGCACACATTTTAGCGCAGTAAAATTTATAGAATCTCATTTAATTGTTCTGTTCCGTTCCAGCAGGTTAAGAAAAGCGTATCACTTTGTTGTTTAACTCTTATTTTGCAAAACACGGCGAAAAAAATGGCTCTGAGCACTATGGGACTTAACATCTATGGTCATCAGTCCCCTAGAACTTAGAACTACTTAAACCTAACTAACCTAAGGACAGCACACAACACCCAGCCATCACGAGGCAGAGAAAATCTCTGACCCCGCCGGGAATCGAACCCGGGAACCCGGGCGTGGGAAGCGAGAACATTACCGCACGACCACGAGATGCGGGCAAAACACGGCGTATCTGGAAACTTTTCACATACTGTAGTAGCTTTGTTTACATGCATTTGTGACTAGGCCTAATATTTGTAACCGTGTTTTTCTTCTTTTTTCGGTAATCTAACTTATTGTTGCTAAAAAATGGTTCAAATGGCTCTGAGCACTATGGGACTCAACTGCTGAGGTCATTAGTCGCCTAGAACTTAGAACTAGTTAAACCTAACTAACCTAAGGATATCACAAACATCCATGCCCGAGGCAGGATTCGAACCTGCGACCGTAGCGGTCTTGCGGTTCCAGACTGCAGCGCCTTTAACCGCACGGCCACTTCGGCCGGCCTATTGTTGCTAAAGTAAGTTTGTTTACATACGATTGAGACTAGACCTAATCTTTCGAAAATGTGTTTTCTTGTTTTCCAGTAATTTAATTTGATTTATTTACGCTAAAGCAAGATTTTTACCATGAGTGAAAAGTGCCTGACGTGCCGTAGTATTGTTAGCTCCGAGGATTGATGTGATGGCTGCAGTAGTTTTTTTCCATTGGGGTGACTGTAGCGGCGTGGGAAATGGGGAAGAGGATCAGACTCATCAGTGGTTCTGTCGGATATGCAGTAGAGATAGAAAATAGTGGAACAGGAGGGGAAAATTGCTGCCCTTCAGGCACAGTTAGAACAGACTAGGGAAGATCTGAACAGATTAAGGAGGGAGAAGGGTAAATAGAGGTGGGAAGTGGCATCAGGTAACAGGAGGAACAGACCTAGAACTTTGTCAGCCAGCTTTGTGGTGAATGGAAAGAATACATTTGACCTGTTGCTTCAGTCAGAAACTGATGAGTCGCAAACAGAGGTAGGTGTAGAGAAGGCACAACAAACTTTCAGTAGAAAATTGAATACGATGGTAGGGAAGTCAGCAAAGAGAAAGAAAGTTTTGTTGTTAGGTAGTTCACATGCCAGAGGCTTAGGCCAACTTTCGCAGGAGCAGTTAGGATCAGCATACCAGGTCACAACTTTTTTTAACCTATTGCTGGTCTGGGTCAGGTGACAGAGGATGTATGTTCACTCTGTAAAGATCTTACCAAGGAAGACACCGTGGTTATTGTGGGTGGGCCGGGCAATAGTATTGACAAAGATCCTGGGTACAATACAGATTGTGACCTGGCAAGGATTGCGTCATCAACGAGACATACCAATGTTGAGTTTATGTCTCTTCTGAGACGTCATGACCGACCTCATTTAAATTCTTCTGTCATGAGAGTTAATTTGGAGTTGTAACAGCTACTTGAGTCGGGTACAGGGTCACATATTGGTTTGGTTCCCGTTGATTTTCTCAGTAGGTGGGATTATACTAGACATGGCCTGCACCTCAACAGGAAAGGGAAGGGTAAACTGGCTGGGCTAATAGCAGGAAATGTAAGGGGAGAGGCACTGCCACGAGTGGTAATATACCAGTGGTCATACGTGTTGGAGCAGCACCTTTTTTCGGATACGTAGGGCAGAACGAAGTCAATTTCTGAGAGAAGTAAAGATTGAAACAAATCTTCAGTTCGAGCAAGAAATCAAACAGCATAATCCTGGCACAATGGATCAGCGAACACAGGAGTTGGTTAAAAATTTACAGCAATCAGCAGAAATTTTATTTCCACTCCATTTCATCTCGGTAAATGTGAAATGCCAACTATCTTTAGTGCATCAAAATATTCGAGGACTTAGAAGTAAAATTAATGAACTACTTATGTGCATTGATGAATTAGAGTCATCGAACGCAGTTGATATAATCTGCGTCTCTGAACATCATGTGACCACTGGTATAGGTATGTTAAACCTTACAGAATTTAAGTTAGCCTCTTACTTCTGAAGACAAAATATGGAGAAAGGAGGAGTTGCCACATTTGTTAAAACAGTTTTAAATTGAAGAATATTGACATTAATCAGTTTTGCTTAGAGCAGCCCTTAGAAGCATGTGCAACAGAGATAGAATTTCATAGTAGGTCCTTTATGATAGCAGCTTCAGGAAAATGCACCCTGTTTATCAACGGTCTTAAAAATTTATTATCTCATTTAAAATATAAAAAGAACTAGTGGTTGCTGGTGATTTTAATATAGATGTCCTGAAAAACACTGTCAGTGAACAGTTACTGAAATCAGTTACATTGTCATTCAATTTAATTTCTACTGTAAATTTCCCAACTAGGGTATACAAATCTTCTAAGACTGCCATTGATAATATATTTATAGACAATTCTAGGAAACTAAGCCACATTACAAAACCAGTAGTTAATGGGCTATCTAGCCATGACATGCAACACCTAACATTACATTTCCATTACAAAACCAGTAGTTAATGGGCTATCTGGCCATGACATTTTGAAAATTATCAGTGTAAAACATCTATCAGAAGTGAGTACATAAGGCCAATTAAACAGTAAAAAACTGAGAAATTTAGAAGATTACTCAAATAAATTAATTGGACAGATGTTTGCAGCATCCAAGACAAAATTGGAAAATACAAAACCTTCATTAATAAAGCTGACACCTTATTTGAAAATTGTTTTCCTCTGAAGGTAACTCAAATTAAGCAGAAGTCTAATAAGAAACCATGGATCACTCAAGGGATAAAGATATGATGTGAGACAAAAAGGGAACTCAATCTGATACGTAGGGACACCTTTGATACTAGAATTATAGCTCATTACAAAAATTACTGCAAAATATTGAAGAAAGTTATCCAGAAATCTAAACACCTGCATTATGAGAAGAAGATAAATACATCCAGCAATAAAATAAAAACAATATGGGAGATAGTTAATTCAGAAACAGCTAGGGCCAGAAATGAGGAGGAACAAATAGCTTTAAAAATAAGTGAAATCCTAGTAATAAACGCATGTTGTGTTACAAACCCTTTAAACAAGTATTTTGTCCCTGTTACGCATAGCATGGGGTTGTCAGGTTCAGTAAATACCGCAATGGAATATCTGAGACCAGTGCACACATTCAATCTCAGTAAAATGGAATTGACACTTACTTCACCCAAAGAAATAGAATCCATCATAAAGTCCTTGAAATCAAAGCATTCTAGTGGTTATGATAACATATCAACAAAGTTAACAAAAGAGTGTTCATGTGAGCTTAGTCATATCTTAAGTTATTTGTTTAATCAATCACTTATCACAGTAACAGTCCCAGACTGGCTTAAATATGTTGAAATTATACCTATCCATAAGAAAGGGGACAAAGAAATGCCACAAATTACGACCGATCCCACTTTAGCCAGCTTTTTCAAAAATCTTCGAAAAGGTTATGTGCAAGTGTCTACTTAAGCACCTTAGTGAAAATAACACACTGTCAAAGTCACAGTTGGGGTTTCTTAAGGGTTCTGATATTGAGAAGGCTATTTACACTTAGAGTGAAAATGTCCTTAATTCATTAGACAACAAATTAGAGGCAACAGGTATATTCTGTGACCCATCAAAGGCTTTTGATTGTGTGAATCACAGCATTGTTTGAAGTAAATTAAAATATTATTACATTACTGGTAGTGCTGCAAAGTGGTTTCAGTCATATCTTACTAACAGAAAACAAAGGGTGTCATTACATAACACTTCAGCAGTAGGCAATCAGACATCATCTGACTGGGAAGAAATTACATGTGGTGTTCCCCAATGTTCCATACTAGGTCCAGAACTTTTTCTTGTGTATATTAATGACCTCTCATCTGTTGCATTACCAGACACCCAGTTTGTCTTATTTGCAGATAGCACAAACATTTCAATAAATAGTAAATCAAATATAAATTTAGAAAGGGCAGCTAATCAAATCTTTACTGACATTAATAAGTGGTTCATAGCCAACTCACTATCATTAAACTTTGAAAAGATCCACTATATGCAGTTCAGAACTTCTAAGAGATTTCCTTCTAGTGTGTGTATAAAATATGATGACATGGAAATACGAGAAGTTGAGAGTGTAAAATTCTTGGGTTTACAACTTGATAATAAATTCAGTTGGTAGCGACATACTAACGAACTGCTAAAATGCGTAAACAACTCTGTTTGCAATGCGAATGATGTCAGACATAGGAGATATAAATGTTAAAAAAGCTGGCATATTTTGCTTATTTTCACTGCATTATGTCATATGGTATCATATTTTGGGGTAACGCCACAAACTGAGAAAAAATTTTTAGAGTACAGAAGTGTATAGGCTAATAAGAGTACTGTGTAGTGTAAATCCAAGAACATCATGTGGAAACCTATTCAAAGAACTGGGCATACTAACCACAGCTTCTCAGTATATTTATTTCTTGTTGTAAATAACACATCTCTTTTTCCAACTAACTGCTTAGTACACAGTATCAATACTAGGAATAAGAACAATATACATAAATGATGACTAACTGAAAACCTCAGCTGCCGACAGGTGTTGTTGATATACCTCGATGTGGAAAACTGAAAATGTGTGACCCGTCCGGTACTCGAACCCGGGATCTCCTGCTTACATGGCAGACGCTCTATCCATCTGAGCCACCGAGGACACAGATGAATCTCGCGACTGCAGGGATTTATCCCTTGCACGCTTCCCGTAAGACTCACATTCACAACTATCCACAATTCTACATATGTATTGTACCTTATAAACATGAAGATTTAAAATCACTTACTCTTGCCCAGAAAGAAGTCTAGTATTCAGCAACGCATATTTTCAATAAGTTACCAGCTACCATTAAGAGTTTAGTTTCAGGCAATCGTAATTTAAACATAATTTAAAAGAATTTTTGGTAACCAACTCCTTCTATTCCATCCATGAATTTGTCAACAAGTGCAGTAGACCATTTTAATTAAAATTTATTATACTTTAATTTTTGACAATACTTGGTTATAACAATGAAGTAACTACCTACTGTGTGAATGATGGATGTATGGAAAGCAGATATAAGTCTTAAGTCTGTAAATAGATGAAGTTTAATTTTAAATCTTGTGCCTAATTTAACTGTTCTTAACCGAGGATCATTGAAATGAATAATTTACTTTAATTTTTGACAATTCTTGTTTGTGATAGTCAAGTAACCAGCTACTGTGGGAATGAAAGCAGATGTAAGTATTAAACCTGTAAATATTAGATGTTTCATTTTAACTCATGTACATAATCTTACTGTTTATTGACTGATGATCATTGAAATTAATGAAACTCAAGTTTTTCTAATTACATTTTGGTAATGTGTTTATCTGACATGTTCCACACCTAGGAGGATCCCCTCTTTTACGGGACTATGGAATGAATAATTAATCTAATCTCTACATCCTCTATCCTTACAGAGTAAATGCGTCAATGCGCTATTGGTGCACCCAAAGCCTTGCATCATTGGAAAAGAGACAAAGCCACGACTCGTTAGACCACACTATGCGCATCTAGGCAGATACTGCCCAGTTTCCATGTTGTTTAGCTCATTTAAGACGTTCAGTATTATGTGCCGCTGCGAGTAATTGTGTTTTGCGAGGTACCCCACTCCAAATGGTCACTGCATGTCTTTCCCTTCGCCATAGTCGCTCGGAAACCAGTTGAGGTAGAGTTGCATTCATCGACAACAACAGTTACCTGTTGGTTTTCAAAACAACTGCCACTTCAACGACCTCTGTCGATTGTGACCTTGTTACAACCATTGCTCTCCCGCTATACTCAATGGCTGTGAGTGGTACGCCGTTCATTGGTCAGTCCACGTTAACACACCAATCAGGCGACTTCATTCATGGTGAGGTCAGGGGCGTGTCCAAACACAACAGCTACTTTCTGCCGTTCTGTCACGAATCCACGCCGATTGCTCGCACCTCATTAATTCCATACAGCTGACTAACACATATACACCAGTTCACTGCCATAACATAACACGGGTGGTGCCAGGTCTGCACCATCTAATACGTTTCAAAGTGAAAATTGTGTATTTCTAAAGGGCTGACCAATATTTTGTTCGATTACCTTCACCTGGATTAACAGTCTGTTCTGTGAGGCATGCCTGCCAACTTTTTTAACAACGTATCTTCTAACTCCAAAGAATCATCAACTACACAACATATAGGAAGTGTCCAATGATGTGCATATAATCATCACAAAGTTGTCATCGTCTTTGCACGTTGGGTCTTAAACGTTAAAAACACAAGTCTGCATTCTAAGCTCATACATTCGACAGAAACAATACTACCTCAACACATAGTACGACTACAAAATTGCGAGTAAATTACAATGAAAGATGGACAACGATATTGATTTTGTCACCCATATGATACACGAATGTCATGCAACATCTTCAAAAGAGATCACTGAATACAGCAGTGCCCAGACTTTTAATACAGGTTAGTTGCATGTGGGGTCTAAAGTAAGAATTCTGATCACCATTCGGCAAAAGTAATTTTTTAGATATATTATTAAAGAAGAAATAAAAAAAGGCTTCATTTTCGCTTTTATTTTCTCTTGCAACATAAGACAGGCATTGCGAGTGTGGTAAACCTCCTTACAGTAAAGAAAGAATACTGCAATAACGATGTAGCGTACCAAGAAACGTCAATAAAAGTGGGATGCTTTGAGAAAATAAACTAACAAAGTTCCTGCAGTATCGTCAAAGCTCTGTTCCAATGCAGCTAAATGTGCATTGTGAAATTGTGGGAAGGACTGGATACCGCAAACGCGTTGACGGCGATATTTAGATGCACGACTGAATACTTGTCTATAAGAGAAATAAGATCGTATGGGCCAATAGTGCAACCGGGCATATCTTTCTGCGTCAGTTCTGCCACTTCATGTCAAGTACAGAGACTGCAAGACAAATTTCCTAAATAGTTGGTATTAGTAGGCAGAGATGGTTTCTCGCATCAACAGAATAATTTCCGTCGAACGTTAGCATGAACACTGAACTGAAATAAACGGTTCAATAATGCAGAATACCAAAGGATCAGCTATATTTGTGACATTGTTTACTCTTTCTTGCAGTGAATTAACGAATGTGTCTTCTGTTTCGAATGACTTAAATTTTTAACCATTTTGGCACATTGTCTTAGTGAAATTTTATTAGTTCTTGATTTGTTTTCTGCCATTGTAAATAATTTACCTTTAGTGTACTGGAACAAAGATGCATTAATGCACTGCACAAGTAGTAGATAAGATTGTTGACTCTGTATTTAAAGCAGTCTGTGGTGCACTTGGTCGCCAGTCAGTTATGCAGTGCTGGGGCATTCTTATTAGAGGCATAGTAGCGAGCAGTTGAGGTTTTAGGGAAGGATATCTGATATTTGTGAATCTGGGAGATATTATCTGGATTACTTCATTATGGAGATGACAACATGTTTCTAAAGCTACGTTATTGATTCTATTGATGGAGAAAATGTTTGAAGGAATATTTCAAGGTAACCCATGCATGTGCAAGAATGAAATGTTTTGTTTATCAGAACTATCAGTTGAAGGAAATCTTTGGCTCTTATATAACTAATGATATTCATTATTTGTGTTACTTTCATCTTTTTGTTTTCATTATGCCACAATATTGCAATTTGTTGAAATGCCTGTAAATATTGTAATAAATTTCGTAATCGTTGGAGCCTTCTTATGTTGTACATTCTTTTTTGACAGTACTCCGAATTTAATTTTTCAGGAATGACTTTTTTTAAAGTAAAGGTCTCCTCCATGATTCTGAATAAAATTTTCAATATTTTGAGGTGTGCTAAGTAAGCAATTAATTTACAGTAAAAAGTGTAGCTTAACTTAAACAGTTATTTTCCACCTCCTTGAGCAGTATTTTGTTTTGTGGATATTTTATGTTAGATGTTCCACTTCACGTTATGTAACTTTCAAAAAGTGCTTCAGTATTGAATTTCATTAAATGATTTTCAGTAAGTACGCACCTTTTTTCTTTTGGGATTTAGTTAGATTAGTTTTCATTATTTCAGATTCGGCATTTCATGAAGATCTAAGATTCGTTTCAATACACTGTCCACATGCGCATCACAGGGACGACCATCAGCCAGTTCTGCTCACCATTATTAATACGATATCTAAGCGCATGTTACCAGAGGATAAAATTTTGTTTTAAAAAAAAACAATGTTCTGTATTTCACATATTAATAAATTACATAGAAGGAGTACAACATTGTTATAGCTCTATTTGGCATAATCTCTGATATGAATGTACCACACGATAGATATTCAATCTGCACCAAAACAAAACATTTCATGCAGTAGTAATGTAAACTGTCTAGGTAAAAGACATGCACAAATCTGTTATAATTTTGTGGGTAAAGGGTCACTTGGGATGTAGAATGGAAAATATTGCCGATAACTGAAGACGGACGTTATAGGCAAACACAGGCTGACGCAGAGATATGTTTCAAGAAGGCTCCACACAGTAATTAATTACGTGAAATTTATCTATGAATGTTCTGAACAAATCCTTTGAGAGACGAAAAGTGGTACCTTGGCATATCTTTCTGGCTGTCACAATGATACGCTCTGACTGGACCGCCTGAGTGACATATCGCTCCGCATGGACTCAGATGTGGTAATGAACTGTCACGGAACGGAGTAGTGATATGAAAAGGGATGGCCCTAGCAAATGAGTCCTGGGTGTTGGTCCCTCTCATAAAAATATTAAAGAATAGATAATTGAAAATGGGTTATCACAAACATGAAGATAAACTAATATTGGAATATTGTTAATATCGATAAAGCACGTGGAACACGAAGACCAACATTTAGAAACTTTGAAGAAATATAAACTAACAATTGGCTGATTTTGCAAAGTCCAGGTGGAGTATATGACTGTAAATGACCATCGACTCGCTGGTCATCTATGTCAAGGTGAAACTACGATGGGCACACACAGTGATTGCTCCAGTTTCGCTATAAGGGCGTATGGCTACAACATGTAAACATCACAGCTGTTGTTGTTGTTGTGGTCTTCAGTTCTGAGACTGGTTTGATGCAGCTTTCCATGCTACTCCATCCTGTGCAGGCTTCTTCATCTCCCAGTACCTACTGCAATCTACATCCTTCTGAATCTGCTTAGTGTAGTCATCTCTTGGTCTCCATCTACGATTTTTACCCTCCACGCTGCCCTCCAATACTAAATTGGTGATCCCTTGCTGCCTCAGACATGTCCTACCAACCGATCCCGTCTTCTGGTCAAGTTGTGCCACAAACTTCTCTTCTCCCCAATCCTGTTCAATACTTCCTCATTAGTTATGTGATCCACCCATCTAATCTTCAGCATTCTTCTGCAGCACCACATTTCGAATGCTTCTATTCTCTTCTTGTCCAAACTATTTATCGTCCATGTTTCACTTCCATACATGGCTACACTCCATACAAATACTTTCAGAAATGACTTCCTGACACTTAAATCTATACTCGATGTTAACAAATTTCTCTTCAGAAAAGCTTTCCTTGCCATTGCCAGTCTACATTTTATATCCTCTCTACTTCGACCATCATCAGTTATTTTGCTCCCCAAATAGCAAAACTCCTTTACTACTTTAAGTGTCTCATTTCATAATCTAATTCCCTCACCATCACCTGACTTAATTCGACTACATTCCATTATCCTCGTTTTGCTTTTGTTGATGTTCATCTTATATCCTCCTTTCAAGATACTGTCCATTCCATTCAACTGCTCTTCCAAGTCCTTTGCTGTCTCTGACAGAATTACAATGTCATCGGCGAAACTCAAAGTTTTTATTTCTTCTCCATGGATTTTAATACCTACACCGAATTTTTCTTTTGTTTCCTTTATTGCTTGCTCAATATACAGATTGAACAACATCGGGGAGAGGCTACAACCCTGCCTTACTCCCTTCCCAACCACTGCTTCCCTTTCATGTCCCTCGACTCTTATAACTGCCATCTGGTTTCTGTACAAATTGTAAATAGCCTTTCGCTCCCTGTATTTTATCCCTGAAAGAGAGTATTCCAGTCAACATTGTCAAAAGCTCTCTCTAAGTCTACAATGCTAGAAACGTAGGTTTGCCTTTCCTTAATCTTTCTTCTAAGATAAGTCGTAAGGTCAGTATTGCCTCACGTGTTCCAGTGTTTCTACGGAATCCAAACTGATCTTCCCCGAGGTTGGCTTCTACTAGTTTTCTCCATTCGTCTGTAAAGAATTCGTGTTAGTATTTTGCAGCTGTGACTTATTAAACTGATAGTTCGGTAATTTTCAAATCTGTCAACACCTGCTTTCTTTGGGATTGGAATTATTATATTCTTCTTGAAGTCTGAGGGTATTTCGCCTGTTTCATACATCTTGCTCACCAGATGTTAGAGTTTTGTCAGGACTGGCTCTCCCAAGGCCGTCAGTAGTTCCAATGGAATGTTGTCTACTCTGGGGGCCTTGTTTCGACTCAGGTCTTTCAGTGCTCTGTCAAACTCTTCACGCAGTATCGTATCTCCCATTTCATCTTCATCTACATCCTCTTCCATTTCCATAATATTGTCCTCAAGCACATCGCCCTTGTATAGAGCCTCTATATACTCCTTCCACCTTTCTGCTTTCCCTTCTTTGCTTAGAACTGAGTTTCCATCTGAGCTCTTGATATTCATACAAGTCGTTCTCTTATCTCCAAAGGTCTCTTTAACTTTCATGTAGGCAGTATCTATCTTACCCCTAGTGAGATAGGCCTCTACATCCTTACATTTGTCCTCTAGCCATCCCTGCTTAGCCATTTTGCACTTCCTGTCAATCTCATTTTTGAGACGTTTGTATTCCTTTTTGCCTGCTTCATTTACTGCATTTTTATATTTTCTCCTTTCATCAATTAAATTCAATATTTCTTCTGTTACCCAAGGATTTCTACTAGCCCTCGTCTTTTTACCTACTTGATCCTCTGCTGCCTTCACTACTTCATCCCTCAAAGCTACCCATTCTTCTTCTACTGTATTTGTTTCCCCCATTCCTGTCAATTGCTCCCTTATGCTCTCCCTGAAACTCTGTAGAACCTCTGGTTCTTTCAGTTTATCCAGGTCCCATCTCCTTAAATTCCCATCTTTTTGCAGTTTCTTACAGGTCATAACCAATAGATTGTGGTCAGAGTCCACATCTGCCCCTGGAAATGTCTTACAATTTAAAACCTGGTTCCTATCCTGATCATATGTATGCCCTCAGTTACTAAAGCAAAAACATAAATCACGAGCCTAGTCAGCCCAAAACAACGCGACTACAAGTGGTTAATAATTGCCATTGCTCCCTCGCATATGCTGTAAATTCTCACCACATTTATCGTACTGGAAAATGGGAACCCACAGCAAAGCAACAGCTGCTGCATCTCATATCGCCATCGACTGATCAAGAGTGTCTTCCACCCAAGCTGAGCACCCAAACTTGACTGTCTCCCAGAAAGAAGTATTTCCTTTCTGTGCTCTCTGAAAAATCCCCGTAATTCTCCTTCACCAATGAAAAAGCTTCGCTGAATGTCTGCCAGCGTCATTATTCTTAACAAGATATTTTTCCATCTGGAAACAGCCCTACAACGTTTGCTAGTTGGCTGTGTGCCCATGTATAAACAATTTACTGCCATACTCCCAGTCTTCAGTCGATACGCTAATCTCCCTCACGTGAAACTCTCAAAAACTGGCATGTTGACTCCCACTGTTATTTCCTTTAAGATGACGTAATGAAATTTCTTTCCGTCATTTTTTCGTCGTGAGGCTTTTCACCCCTTGTGGAGTGGCGTCCAGAAGTCGGCACATCGCCTTATAAAGAAAGGAAAGAATTTCTGAATAAGAAAAAGCTGTGTCCCTTCCTACAAGACAACTGAGATCTGTATCTGGGACTGGCCTCCAACTCCGCTGTCTTCTTGAAAGCAACCGTTCTGAGACGAATACACTACTGGCCATTAAAATTGCTACACCAAGAAGAAATGCAGATGATAAACAGGTATTCATTGGACAAATATATTATACTAGAACTGATATGTGATTACATTTTCACGCAATTTGGTTGCATAGATCCTGAGAAATCAGTTCCTAGAACAACCACCTCTGGCCGTAATAACGGCCTTGATACGCCTGGGCATTGAGTCAAACAGACCTTGGATGGCGTGTTCGGGTACAGCTGCCCATACAACTTCAACACGATACCACACTTCATCAAGAGTAGTGACTGTCGTAGTGTGACGAGCCAGTTGCTCGGCCACCATTGACCAGACGTTTCCAATTCGTGAGAGATCTGGGGAATGTGCTGGCCAGGGCAGCAGTTGAACATTTTCTGTATCCAGAGAGGCTCGTACAGGACCTGCAACATGCGGTCGTCCATTATCCTGCTGATATGTAGGGTTTCGCAGGGATCGAATGAAGATTAGAGCCACGGGTCGTAACACGTCTGAAACGTAGCGTCCACTGTTCAAAGTGCCGTCAATGCGAAGAAGAGGTAACGGAGACGTGTAACCAGTGGCACCCCATACCATCACGCCGGGTGATACGCCAGTATGGCCATGACGCATACACGCTTCCAATGTGCGTTCACCGTGATGTCGCCAAACACGGATGCAACCATCATGATGCTGTAAACAGAACCTGAATTCATCCGAGAAAATGACGTTTTGCCATTCGTGCACCCAGATTCGTCGTTGAGTACACCATCGCAGGCACTCCTCTATGTGATGCAGCGTCAAGGGTAACCGCAGCCATGGTCTCCGAGCTGATAGTTCATGCTGCTGCAAACGTTGTCGAACTGCTCGTGCAGATGGTTGTTGTCTTGCAAACGTCCCCATCTGTTGACTCAAGGATCGAGACGTGGCTGCACGATCCGTTACTGCCATGCGGATAAGACGCCTGTCAACTCGACTGCTAGTGATACGAGGCCGTTGGCATCCAGCACGGCGTTCCGTATTACCCTCCTGAACCCACCGATTCCATATTCTGCTAACAGTCATTGGATCTTGTCCAACGCGAGCAGCAATGTCGCGATACGATAAACCGCAAACGCGATAGGCTACGATCCGACCTTTATCAAAGTCGGAAACGTGATGCTACGCATTTCTCCTCCTTACACGAGGTATCACAACAACATTTCACCAGGCAACACCGGTCAACTGCTGTTTGTGTATGAGAAATCGGTTGGAAACTTTCCTCATGTCAGCACGTTGTAGGTGTCGCCACCGGCGCCAACCTTGTGTGAATGCTCTGAAAAGCTAATCATTTGCAAATCACAGCGTCTTCTTCCTGTCGGTTAAATTTCGCGTCTGTAGCTGGTCACTTCGTGGTGTAGCAATTTTAATTGCCAGTAGTGTATATTCTTTGGAAACGTACCTTCACTAGATGGCTCTCCTTTTCAAACAGGAATGTTCTGTACAGGGATAGGTTCTCGTCACAGCTTGTTATTCGATTTCTGTAATTAGGGACTCTTAACCCAAAGCCTGCTGGGCATAGCTACTGGGAAAATTCCTCGGCCACCGTCCACCATGTGAACGGCTCGAATATACCTGGCCGGCGCTGCCCACTGCAGCGGCTGGACGGAACCTGTCTCCCAAACTCACTGTGCTTTCTTCAGCTAAGGACTGCTGTCCTCAGAGAACTTCACGGGGCTCCTAGACACTGAGTTCTGTTCTTCCCTTGACTCACCGAGACCCAGCTAAAATGTGCAACTACAGAAATATGCAACATGTGAACTGGAGTAGGGAAAATAGTAACATAGCAGTTATCGGCTTAATCCTTGCAATCGCTAATATTACCCATAAAATATTTATTAATCGGTAGAAGTATGACCCAGAGGTTAACTGAATAAAACGTAATGAAGTATGAGACTTGTCAGTTCAAAATGGTTCAAATGGCTCTGAGCACTATGGGACTTAACATCTATGGTCATCAGTCCCCTAGAACTTAGAACTACTTAAACCTAACTAACCTAAGGACATCACACAACACCCAGCCATCACGAGGCAGAGAAAATCCCTGACCCCGCCGGGAATCGAATCCAGGAACCCGGGCGTGGGAAGCGAGAACGCTACCGCACGACCACGAGATGCGGACAGACTTGTCAGTCCAGCAATAGACACTTACGTGTCAACTTGGGCAGAACTGGTAGTATAGTCGCTCCCATTGCTGAATGTGGAGACGAGATTTCTGTTGGGGTATCCACTGAAAAAAAAACGTAGACAGATAAAGTCCTGAAGTAGCTGTACAGCTCATTAACAGTCACCACGCTTTTAACAAGGGAAATTTATGGTTCTTCACAACAGCAGTAAATTTTTAACCATGTGGGTGTCTGCATAAAGTCGGATTGGATTAATAAGAATTCCTCTTTAGAGTGGAATTTTGTAAAATAGTTCACAGATTTCATTGGATGCAATAGTAGTCGTTCATTGAAGACGAGAATCAACAGCTGTTGAACGTGCAACTTCTAGTGTTTCAGCTGCTATTTAGATGTTGTATCTGAGATATCTGAATGCATGCAAAGTATAGAATACTTACTTTATCTTAAACAAATGTAAACATTAATTTGAACTATGTCTCGGAAGACAGAATTTTGTCAGTGCCTGTACTGATTAAAAACTCTGAACAAAAAATTAATTCTAAAAATGGGCAACTACGTTAGACGTGACCTCAGCTTCAGTCGGATGAACTTTCAGGTCAATGCACATCTATAGTAACGTATCCAATTTTACTTTTAATGCACTTGGAAACGATTTACACTTGAAACCATGAAAACAAAAACCAAACAGCTCCAAGTACAGACGCTGATGGAACACTCATTAACGACTGACCGCCGCGTCGTCCTCTGCCAATAATAGCATTCAGATAGGCTTTGGAGGGGTGGTGGGGTTGGAATATCCTCAACCAGCCGTTATCTGCTTTCCAGGCCTTAAAGCCGCTACCCTCTAATAGCTCCTCAATTAACATCACGAGGTCAAGTGCATGCATTTCACTGTTTCAACCACTCAAACTCCTTGATAGTGCTGAGAATTGAAATGAAAGCCTCTGCAGAGCAATCAGACATGCTGACCACACAACTATGGAGATGGACACTCGAAAGTATAGCGCTACATAAAGGAAAGACTTACTGTAAACATGACTCAGGAAGTGTCCGTCAGTGTGACTATGAAATTTCTCGCATTAAAATCGCAAATAATTGTCGGGCTGTTCATGTGAACAAAACTGAGTAAGTACAACAGACCAAAAGATAGGCATCCGCGGGAGACATCACACTAACACCGCCACTAACCTTGACAGTGCCATCAATTTGAAGAGAACGGTAGCCTACGCTTTTCTTTAGGTATATTGATGCACTCATTGATGATTATATCTCACAGAGCTATCGGCATTCACTGCTACTTTACAACTGCTGTTCCTAAAAACCGCACACATTTTGTATAGGACTAAAATCTGGTGATTTAGGTGGCCAGTCAAAGTGGGATAGGATACCTAAGTGTTCAACCAACCACGAACGTAAGCACACAGCCCTTTGGAAACGGTTGTTGTCATCCGAAAAAAACAGTCGTGTATCATTGCTTCCAGTCCCAGACGGTTACGATACTTTTATGACCACTGTTTTCCTATGTTACATGGCTATGAGCGTACATCACTCATTGCAGACGTACTGGACAGTCACTGATGATTCACCAACAAAATAGGCGAATTGATTCGCTGCGTCGTCACGCGTAAATCTAAATGGGATAGATGCTACCTGCCATTCTGGAACATCTCTAAGTCGATCAGTCTTACTGTGCTTGTTACAAGCGCCGAAATAATATCTGTACGCTACTTCACTGTTATGACTTACGGAATTACTTTCACCAGTAGACTAATGGGAAGATCGTCACATCTGAGATGAAAAAGGTAGAGTACGTTCAAATAAAGATCCCTGTGCACATTCACGGTAATCTGAATTATGGGTCTTAGTCATGATAGGAAATTTGAAACGTTCACTCGAAAACTGATGGAGACATGCGTTCGTTGACGTCAGAAATTCCTGTATGATTTGAAACCGATTGTCATACATAAGGCGAGATACTTGTTGCTAGGATACAATGGTGGTAAAAAGTTGGAGGTGTGGAAATTTTGTGCTGTATCTGACATACGTTACTAACTCACCCTCCAAAATAATCAACTAGCAGTTAAACGACTTTTAAATGCGACAAGATAAACAAGTAATTCGGTTTATTCCGTTAAAGAAAAAATTTGAAACCAGTGCTAACATGATTCTAGTAAAACACTGTCATACCTAATAAAATGTCTTGGGTAAGATTCTGATAAAGGTATAAATGAAAGAACTGCAGTCGCAAAGTGTACCGAGATTATCGTGATGATAGTAGAAAAGACAGATAGTAGTCTTCTACCTGCTTTGATGCGGCCCACCACGAATTCCTCTCCTGTGCCAAGCTCTTCAACTCAGAGTATCACTTGCAACCTACGCCTTCTATTATTTGCTGCATGTATTCCAGCCTCTGTCTTCCTCAACAGTTTTTGCCCTCTACACCTCCCTCTAGTACCATGGAAGTCATTCCCCGATGTCTTAACAGATGTCCTATCATCCTGCCTCTTCTCCTTCCAAGTATTTTCCACATATTCCTTTCCTCTCCGATTCAGCACAGAACCTCCTCATTCCTTATCTTATAAGTCTACCTAATTTTCAACATTCGTCTGCAGAATCACATCGCAAATGCTTCGATTCACTTCTGTTCTGGTTTTCCCATTGTTCATGTTTCACTGCCTTACAGTGCTGTGCTCCAAACGTACATTCTCAGAAATTTCTTCCTCAAATTAAAGCCTATGTTTGCTACTAGTAGACTTCTCTCGGCCAGGAATTCTCTTTTTTCCAGTGCTAGTCTGCATTTGATGTCCTCTTTGCTCCGTCCTTCATTGGTTATTTCACAGCCTAGGTAGTAGAATTCCTTAATTTCATCGGCTTCGTGACCATCAATCCTGATGTTAAGTTTCTCGCTGTTCTCATTTCTGCTGTTTCTCATTACTTTCGTCTTTCTTCGATTTAGTCTCAGTCCACATCCTGTAATCATTAGACTGTTCATTCCGTTCAGCAGATCACGTATTTCTTCTTCACTTTCACCCAGGATAGCAATGTCATCAGCGAATCGCATCATTGACATCCTTCCACATTGAATTTTAATTCCACTCCTGAATCTTGCTTTTATTTCCATTTTAAAGTACAGATTGAACAGTAGGGGCGAAAGTCAACATCCCTGTCTTACAATCCTTTTAATCCAGCACTTCGTTCTTCGTCGTCCACTCTTATTATTCCCTCTTGGTTCTTGTGCGCTTTTTAAAATTTTTCCGGTCTCTCCCTACATCTTACCCCTATTTTTCTCAGAATTTCAAACATCTGGAACCATTTTACATTATGGAATGCTTTTCCACGTCGACAAATCCTATGAACGTGTCTTTATTTTTCTTCAGTCTTGTTTACATTATTAACCGCAACATCTTAATTGCCTCTCTCGTGCCTTTACCTTTTCTCAAGCCAAACCGATCGTCATCTAACACAGCCTCAGTTTTCTTCTACATTCTTCTGTATTTTATTCTTACCAGCAACTTGGATGCATCAGCTGTTAAGCTAATTGTGCGATAATTCTCGCACTTGGCAGCTGTTGTAGTCTACGGAATTGTGTGGATGATATTTTTTCTGCAAGTCTGATGGTATGTCGCCAGACGCATACATTCTACGGACCGACAAGAATAATCGTTTTGTTGCCACTTCCCCCAATGATTTTAGTAATTCTACTGGAATGTTATCCATCCCATCTGTCTTATTTAATCTTAAGTCTTCTAAAACTCTCTTAAATTGTGATTCTAATACTGGATCCCCTATCTCTTCTAAATCAACTCTTGTTTCTTCTTCTATCACATAAGACAAATCTTCCCCCTCATAGAGGCATTCAATGTACTCTTTCCATCTATCCGTTCTCTCCTCTGAATTTAATAGTGAAATTCCCATTACACTCTTAATTTTTTCCACCCTTGCTTTTAATTTCACCGAAAGTTGTTTCGACTTTCTTAAATGCTCATTCAGTTCTTCCGACAATCATTTCCTTTACGATTTATTCACAGTTTTCATTCAGCCATTTGGTTTTAGCTTCCCTTCACTTTCTTTTTGTTCCGTTCCTCAGCGACTTGTATTTCCACATTCCGGAATTTCCCTAAACATTTTTGTACTTCCTTCTTTCATCGATCAACTGAAGCGTTTCTTCTCTTACCCATGGTTTATTGGCAGTTACTTTCTTTGTACCCATTTTTCCTTTCCAACTTCTGTGTCTGCCCTTTTTAGAAATGGCCATTCCTCTTCAATTGTATTGCCTACTGAACTTCGTTATTGCTGTATCTACAGCTTTAGAGAAAATCAAGCACATCTCGTCATTTGATAGTACTTCCGTATCCAACTTCTGTGCATATTGATTGTTCCTGCCTAATCTCTTAAACTTTATCCTACTCTTCATCACTATTACGTTCTGATTTCAGTCTATATCGGCTCCTGGATGCGCCTTACAATCCAGTAACTGATTTCGGAATCTCTGCCTGACCATGATGTACTCTAACTCAGATCCTCCCTAATCACCTGGCCTTTTCCAAGCATACCTCCTCTTCTTGTGGCAGCGCGGGATAGCCGAGCGGTCTAGGGGGCTCTTGTCACGGTCCACGCGGCTTCCCCCGTCGGAGGTTTGAGTCCTCCCTCGGAAATTGGTGTGTGTATCGTCCTTAGCGTAAGTTAGTCTAAGTTAAATTAAGTAATGTGTAAGCTTAGGGACCGATGACCGCAGCAGTTTGGTCCCAAAGACCTTACCACAAATTTGCATTTCTTCTTGTGGTTCTTGAACAGTGTTTTGCTGTTATTAGCTGAAAAGGCATCTGATTGTCTTTCCTTCTCTCTCTGTAGCCAATGAAATGGGTCATCATCGGCACAGTCGAGTGTCTCTGCCTAACCTCTAGTTTATTGATATTAGCCAACCCTGGCATTTCTTATGTGGTGTAAATATTTGGATTTTATGAAGACGCTGTTTTGTAGCATCTGAACCTTACAAATTCTCTCAGAACTGCAGACCCCCATTCCATTTTCAAGATAGCACCTGTAGTATCAGGCACTTTCTATAGAAAACACAGATTTTAACTTTGGTGCACAATAAAGCCTTCTTCGACTTCACTGAAATAGCGGTGTTTCTCATTTCATTTCTGGGTTGTATAAATGGTCGTGGTTGAGGGCCTTCCATCACTGGAGACATCACCTGTGTTGGCCTGCGGTGCCTCCGCAACGACGCTACAAAAGACTGTGCAGTAGCCTGTGAGCCATTGACCTGCGTACCTCCTGGCACGCCCTTCCTAGAACTGCTCCTGGTTTGGTGGCCTATGTGAGTCCACAGTGGTGCCGCCTCATCACAATCTGCTTTCAGCATCCTGTAATTTATATAATGTATGAAAATTTACATAAAAGAGTAAATGAAAAGCAAATTACATTAGTTAGCCACTTAAAATCACCAGTATTGTTATGTTTCACATTTCTCAATGCAGTTCAATTTTTCTGTTCAAATGGGACTTTGTACTACGATTTTACATATGATATCGGACTGTTTAAGAAAAAAATGTCGTGTATCATTGTCTTTAGTCCCAGCTGGCGAGGTTACTTTTACGACCACTGTTTCTACATCGTGTTACGTGGCTATGAGTCTACATTATTCCTTGTAAATACGCTGGACTGTCACTGAGACGTGGTGCTTAAGGAAAGGCAAATTTGTGTATGGGCAGGGCCTTACTCAGTTACCGTTGGTTCCTCAGGTTTTTTTTTAATCAAGTACTCTTTACTTGGATCCAATTGCATATAAGGTTGACAATAAGGGCCGCCCGGGGTGGCTAGTGGTTCTAGGCGCTACAGTCTTGAACCGCGGGACCTCTACGGTCGCAGGTTCGAATCCTGCTCGGGCATGGATGTGTGTGATGTCCTTAGGTTAGTTAGGTTTAAGTAGTTCTAAGTTCTAGGGGACTGATGACCTCAGAAGTAAAGTCCCACAGTGCTCAGAACCATTTGACAATAATGAACAATTTATCAAATTTGACTTTTAAGAAAATGTCTATTTAAAAATTCTTAAGAAAAATTTCATTCACGGCTGAAGGCCTTATTGACAAGAAATTCAAATTATTTGGCGGCTGAAGGCCCCAATAGTAATTACTCAAAAACAATTTGATGGCTGAAGGACTAGATAGCAAATTCTTACTAAAATATTGTAAAGAAATTACAACCATATTAAGAGACAATATCTAATTAAAAATTCTTAAGACAAATTGCATTCACGGCTGAAGACCTTGTTGACAGTCACCACAATCTGACCAAAGAGAGAAGTTGGCCTCAGACAGTGCTCCAAAGATCGGCCGGGGAAAAATCGCTCAACTGCGAAACCGACGAGACAGACAGCCAAGAGTTGTATTCACTTAACCGGATGGCAACCCAAACCATTGACAATTTAAACGCAGACCAACACTCTTGCAAAATCTACCTAACATCTGGTAACCAACACAACGACGGAATAACCCAGGCAAGGCGGAACCGGCGGACAGCAGAATCCGGTGTTAAGAACATCCAGAAGCAGAAGGAACCACTACGATCAAGGTAGTCCAAAAGAACAAAATATCCGAACCACACGCAAGGAGGCTGTCGAACTACACGTCTTACCGGAGAGCAGCGACAAGGCGAGGAAGCTACACTGCCGCGAAAACACACTAACCTCCAGGGCACATAACTGGGGCGTTAGCTGCCACTAGGCAGAAAAATACCGCTGGTTGAACTTCATGAATAAACGCAAGGGATTCAACGATTCATAATAAGAAGAGGAGGACGGCTAATTAATTTCGCCAACTCCAAACACTCCACTCGTTGCTCTTCGTCTCGCCAACCCTGCGAGCAGCAACGCACGAACAAACGGCGTGATCTCCAAATAGTGGAGGTTTCTCTACTGGGTTAATGTTCACTCAACTCAAACGTCCTGGGTCTGGTGGACAACGAGGTTATGGCCCTCGCAACTACCGCCCCTCGATCCGGCAATGCTGCATGCCGCCAGCGGTCCTGGCATGTCCTGGTGCTGCCTGACCCCCCTACTGCTCCGTCCCAACCGAACAACCTGACACACTCCGACCCGGAATACACTTGACGTCCTTCGAAAGTAAGTACCACTGTACTAGATATCGATAACCGCTGCTGCTGCCACTCGCGTACAGCCAACGCTAGCAAACGTCATGGCACCAGTAAATACACTCCTGGAAATGGAAAAAAGAACACATTGACACCGGTGTGTCAGACTCACCATACTTGCTCCGGACACTGCGAGAGGGCTGTACAAGCAATGATCACACGCACGGCACAGCGGACACACCAGGAACAGCGGTGTTGGCCGTCGAATGGCGCTAGCTGCGCAGCATTTGTGCACCGCCGCCATCAGTGTCAGCCAGTTTGCCGTGGCATACGGAGCTCCATCGCAGTCTTTAACACTGGTAGCATGCCGCGACAGCGTGGACGTGAACCGTATGTGCAGTTGACGGACTTTGAGCGAGGGCGTATAGTGGGCATGCGGGAGGCCGGGTGGACGTACCGCCGAATTGCTCAACACGTGGGGCGTGAGGTCTCCACAGTACATCGATGTTGTCGCCAGTGGTCGGCGGAAGGTGCACGTGCCCGTCGACCTGGGACCGGACCGCAGCGACGCACGGATGCACGCCAAGACCGTAGGATCCTACGCAGTGCCGTAGGGGACCGCACCGCCACTTCCCAGCAAATTAGGGACACTGTTGCTCCTGGGGTATCGGCGGGGACCATTCGCAACCGTCTCCAGGAAGCTGGGCTACGGTCCCGCACACCGTTAGGCCGTCTTCCGCTCACGCCCCAACATCGTGCAGCCCGCCTCCAGTGGTGTCGCGACAGGCGTGAATGGAGGGACGAATGGAGACGTGTCGTCTTCAGCGATGAGAGTCGCTTCTGCCTTGGTGCCAATGATGGTCGTATGCGTGTTTGGCGCCGTGCAGGTGAGCGCCACAATCAGGACTGCATACGACCGAGGCACACAGGGCCAACACCCGGCATCATGGTGTGGGGAGCGATCTCCTACACTGGCCGTACACCACTGGTGATCGTCAAGGGGACACTGAATAGTGCACGGTACATCCAAACCGTCATCGAACCCATCGTTCTACCATTCCTAGACCGGCAAGGGAACTTGCTGTTCCAACAGGACAATGCACGTCCGCATGTATCCCGTGCCACCCAATGTGCTCTAGAAGGTGTAAGTCAACTACCCTGGCCAGCAAGATCTCCGGATCTGTCCCCCATTGAGCATGTTTGGGACTGGATGAAGCGTCGTCTCACGCGGTCTGCACGTCCAGCACGAACGCTGGTCCAACTGAGGCGCCAAGTGGAAATGGCATGGCAAGCCGTTCCACAGGACTACATCCAGCATCTCTACGATCGTCTCCATGGGAGAATAGCAGCCTGCATTGCTGCGAAAGGTGGTTATACACTGTACTAGTGCCGACATTGTGCATGCTCTGTTGCCTGTGTCTATGTGCCTATGGTTCTGTCAGTGTGATCATGTGATGTATCTGACCCCAGGAATGTGTCAATAAAGTTTCCCCTTGCTGGGACAATGAATTCACGGTGTTCTTATTTCAATTTCCAGGAGTGTACAAGAAGAAAACGAGACGCCACTATCCCTATCACATGATGCCAACCTACCAACGGCACCAACGCGAGCTGCAACACGGTTCGGTCGCTGTTGATTCGCCAGCAAAACAGGCGACCTCATTCGCTATGTTGTCACGAGTAAATCCAGATGTGTGATAGATGCCATGCTGGCATGTCTGTAAGTCGGTCTGTCTTACTGCTTGTTACAGACACCCAAATAAAAGATATACGCCATTTTACTGTTATGACTTACGTTAGTGGTCAATGGTGGCATCACTGCCTAGTAGCAGTTCCATGCAAGCTTCAGATCTCCAAAACGACCAGGGTGCTCTTTTAAAGAGGTGGCTGTTATTTTTTTCAATGAGCTTATCCAACACAAGACGATCGAGGCATTACTTTCAGCAGTAGAAGAGTGGGTAGATCGTCATATCTGAGATGAAACAGATAGAGACGTGCGGTCGTCTCAGAGGCCGCAATCTCTGGAGTGCGGGCCGCGTGGGAACCGAGATCAAGCATCCTTGCAGTTTCGACGCCTGGGCCGCAATTACCGGGGCCGAGGCAGGCAGCAAGCTCCACCGCTGCGTAAATACGGACGAGAGATTGTAGCTGTCCGTGATGGAATACCTGAACGTTCGCGGGCCGCCGCCTGGGGCCGCTCGAACGAGGGCGACTCCTGGTCACGCTCCCTCTTTAATTCAGCGGGCGCTTCACCGCAGCTGCCGTAATACAGCTTGGGCACTCGTTTTTTTATGAGAACTGAAGCACAAAAACGCCTATTGCTGGTTATAGCGCGGAAATAAATAAAACACAGTACTATTTTGTTCCCACGCAGGATACTGTATTTCCACACAAGCAGGGGATAAGTTGTTCCGTTGGATTTCACCTTAGACCACAGACCAATGGTTCCTAACCGGGGGATTATTACATCCAGAGGTGAAAAATGAACTTTTCTGAGTGGTAAAAAAAAAGGTTCGGTAGTGTTCATGTCTCGAATCTGTACCACATTCAAAATATCACTATTATTGTCATCACTGTTACGTAAAACTGTAATACTGATTACATAACTTACTAACAGTTACATTTTTTATTTGAAATACGACCATTAACGTGTGAGGCAAAGTAGTGGAGGTCGTGTGACTAGGACGTCCCGTCGGGAAGACCATTCGCCTGGTGGAAGTCTTTCGATTTGACGCCACTTCGGCGACTTGCGCATCGATGGGGATGAAATGATGATGATTAGGACAACACAACACCCAGTCCCTGAGCGGAGAAAATCTCCGACCCAGCCGGGAATCGAACTCGGACCCTTAGGATTGACATTCTGTCACGCTGACCACTCAACTTCCGAGGGCGGACAGTAGTGGAGATTACAGCTTGTGAAACGAGTGTATGAACGTCATCTTCCTTGTTCCTTACATAATCTTCTTCCACCTGCTGCACGTATACTTTATATCACCCACCTATGACAGTAAAACTGATACATACCTGCTTGAGTGTCTCATGAAAATGCTTTCTGTAGTTCTTACACTGGACCAGAAACTGCTTCAAATGGTTCAAATGGCTCTGAGCACTATGGGACTTAACATCTGAGGTCATCAGTCCCTTAGACTTAGAACTACTTAAACCTGACTAACCTAAGGACATCACACACATCCATGTCCGAGGCAGGATTCGAACCTGTGACCGTAGCAGCAGCGCGGTTCCAGACTGAAGCGCCTAGAACCGCTCGGCCACAACGGCCGGCGAAACTGCTTCATTTTCACTCCGCTACAAGAAACGATCGAATTGATATCACCACAAAGCAAATTACGTAATGGCTACTGCATTGGTGTGTGGCAGTGGTCAGACAGAAAGCATTGGCAGGCTAAAGTCTTCCAATTTCTACCACTTCAGAGATAAGGAGTCCAGGAATTTAGTGGTACACAAGCAGTAGATAACGTCTACACTCTTTGACGTGGTTAATTTTAAAACGGGGTTGCAAGGCGTAGAGTGAAGCAACTGTCACTAGGGACAGGAGTGGTGCAAAGGAAGCAAGTTTTGTATCATCGGTGTGGATAATTATCTTTGTTTTCTGCCGAGGATCTATAGGCAACAGTAGCGATGCACTGAGAATTACCTCGTCTTGCTATACTGAAGAGCCAAAGAAACTGGTACTCTTACCTAATGTCGTGTATGGTCTCCGCGAGCACGCATAAGTGCCGCAACACGACGTGGTATGGACTCGACTAATGTCTGAAGTAGTCCTGTAGGGAATTGAAACCTTGAATCCTACAGGGCTGTGAGGGGTGGAGATCTCTTCTGAATAGCACGTTGCGAGGCTTCCCAGATATGCTCAATGATGTTAATGTCTGGGGAGTTTGGTAGCCAGCGGAAATGTTTACACTTACAAGTGTTCCTGGAACCACTTTGTGTAATTCTGGATGTGTGAGGTGTCGCATTCTCTTGCTAGAATTGCCCAAGTCCGCCGGAATGCACAATAGACAAGAATGGAGGCAGTTGATCAGAGAGGATGCTTACGTACGTGTCACCTGTCAGAGTCGTATACAGATGTATCAGGGGTCCCACATCACTCCAACTGCACATGCTCCACACCATTACAGGGCCTCCACCAGCTAGAACAGTCCCTTGCTGACATGTAGGATCCATGGATTCATGGGGTTGTATCGTACGGGAAAATCCCCATTTCATCGCTACCTCGTAGATGCTGTATTCCACCGCTCGTGCGTCGATTATAACACCAAACTACTTTAAATCTTGAAAACCTGCCATTGTAGCAGCAGTGACCGATCTAACAACTGTCTTATATTGGCATTGCGGACAGTAGGGCCTTATTCTGCCTGTTTGAAATTTGCATACCTATACCAGTTTCTTTGGTGCTTCAGTGTACTATTTCAGGGCTTAATAAGACACCTAAGAAATCTAAATATCATTTGTCTTTCATAATTTAATAGTCTTAGAAATGTTGATAACCACTGTCATAGGTGATATAATTGCGCTTGACGTCTTTATACAGGGAGTAACAATCATTCAGAATAGATGCCTCACACGTAGAGGAAGAAAAATTTTATATGGACATGAGACCGGTACCGCTTTATTTCCATGTTACAGCTCATTTTCTGCTTCTCTTCATAATCACATTAATCATTGGAAACACACGGTAAAAGAACGTGTCAGCACAATTACATTCGTAAATGCAAATTTCAAAATGTCCCCTATCAGCAAGAATACGTGCATCAACCCGCTGTCGCATTGGATCTCTGACGCGCTGATGTATACCTGGATAACTTTATATTTTTCCACAGCCTTTCACAGTACAGCAACGAAGACTATGCCCATCTTGTACCAGGGTTTCGTATACAAGCACTTCCAAATGCTCCCCCACATTAAAGTCAAAAGGGTTAGGTCCGGAGACCGAGGGGTCAAGGAATTCATCCGCCTCTACATATCCATCTGTCATGGAATCTATTATTTAAAACCCTACGAACATTAGCACTGAAATGAGAAAGAGCTCCACCATGCATGATTACATGTTTTGTCGCACGTCAACACATCAATAATTTGAATCAAATTTGAATCAACTGTCTACGACTGGTTTGATGCGGCCCGCCACGAATTCCTTTCCTGTGCTAACCTCTTCATCACAGAGTAGCACTTGCAACCTACGTCCTCAATTATTTGCTTGACGTATTCCAATCTCTGTCTTCCTCTACAATTTTTGCCCTCTACAGTTCCCTCTAGTATCATGGAAGTCATTCCCTCACGTCTTAGCAGATGTCCTACCATCCTGTCCCTTCTCCTTATCAGTGTTTTCCACATATTCCTTTCCGATTCTGCGTAGAACCTCCTCATTCCTTACCTTATCAGCCCACCTAATTTTCAACATTCGTCTATAGCACCACATCTCAAATGCTTCGATTCTCTTCTCTTCCGGTTTTCCCACAGTCCATGTTTCACTACCATACAGTGCTGTACTCCAGACGTACATCCTAAGAAATTTCTTCCTCAAATTAAGCCCGGTATTTGATATTAGTAGACTTCTCTTGGCCAGAAATGCCTTTTTTGCCATAGCGGGTCTGCTTTTGGTGTCCTCCTTGCTCCGTCCGTCATTGGTTATTTTACTGCCTAGGTAGCAGAATTCCTTAACTTCATTGACTTCGTGACCATCAATCCTGATGTTAAGTTTCTCACTGTTCTCATTTCTACTACTTCTCATTATCTTCGTCTTTCTCCGATTTACTCTCAAACCATACTGTGTACTCATTAGACTGTTCATTCCGTTCAGCAGATCATTTAATTCTTCTTCACTTTCACTCAGGATAGCAATGTCATCAGCGAATCGTATCATTGGGCTACAGCCTTGTCTTACACCCTTCTTAATACGAGCACTTCGTTCTTGATCGTCCGCTCTTATTATTCCCTCTTGGTTGTTGTACATATTGTATATGATCCGTCTCTCCCTATAGCTTACCCCTACTTTTTTCAGAATCTCGAAGAGCTTGCACCATTTTATATTGTCGAACTCTTTTTCCAGGTTGACAGATCCTATGAAAGTGTCTTGATTTTTCTTTAGCCTTGCTTCCATTATTAGCCGTAACGTCAGAACTGCCTCTCTCGTCCCTTTACTTTTCCTAAAGCCAAATTGATCGTCACCTAGCGCATTCTCAATTTTCTTTTCCATTCTTCTGTATATTATTCTTGTAAGCAGCTTCGATGCATGAGCTGTTAAGCTGATTGTGCGATAATTCTCGCACTTGTCAGCTCTTTCCGTCTTCGGAATTGTGTGGATGATGCTTTTCCGAAAGTCAGATGGTATATCGCCAGACTCATATATTCTACACACCAAGGTGAATAGTCCTTTTGTTGCCACTTCCCCCAACGATTTTAGAAATTCTGATGGAATGTTATCTATCCCTTCTTCCTTATTTGACCGTAAGTCCTCCAAAGCTCTTTTAAATTCCGATTCTAATACTGGATCCCTATCTCTTCTAAATCGACTCCTGTTTCTTCTTCTATCACACCAGACAAATCTTCACCCTCATAGAGGCTTTCAATGTATTCTTTCCACCTATCTGCTCTCTCCTCTGCATTTAACAGTGGAATTCCCGTTGCACTCTTAATGTTACCACCGTTGCTTTTAATGTCATCAAAGGTTGTTTTGACTTTCCTGTGTGCTGAGTCTGTCCTTCCGACAATCATATCTTTTTCGATGTCTTCACATTTTTCCTGCAGCCATTTCGTCTTAGCTTCCCTGCACTTCCTATTTATTTCATTCCTCAGCGACTTGTATTTCTGTATTCCTGATTTTCCCGGAACACGTTTGTACTTCCTCCTTTCATCAATCAGCTGAAGTATTTCTTCTGTTACCCATGGTTTCTTCCCAGCTACCTTCTTTGTACCTATGTTTTCCTTCCCAACTTCTGTGATGGCCATTTTTAGAGATTTCCATTCCTCTTCAACTGTACTGCCTACTGCCCTATTCCTTATTGCTGTATCTATAGCGTTAGAGAACTTCAAACGTATCTCGTCATTCCTTAGTACTTCCGTATCCCACTTCTTTGTGTATTGATTCTTCCTGACTAATGTCTTGAACTTCAGCCTACTCTTCATCACTACTATATTGTGATCTGAGTCTATATCTGCTCCTGGGTACGTTTTACAATCCAGTATCTGATTTCGGAATCTCTGTCTGACCATGATGTAATCTAATCGAAATCTTCCCGTATCTCCCTGCCTTTTCCAAGTATACCTCCTCCTCTTGTGATTCTTGAACAGGGTATTCGCTATTACTAGCTGAAACTTGTTACAGAACTCAATTAGTCTTTCTCCTCTTTCATTCCTTGTCCCAAGCCCATATTCTCCTGTAACCTTTTCTTCTACTCCTTCCCCTACAACTGCATTCCAGTCGCCCATGACTATTAGATTTTCGTCCCCCTTTACATACTAAATTACCCTTTCAATATCCTCATACACTTTCTCTATCTGTTCACCTTCAGCCTGCGACGTCGGCATGTATACCTGAACTATCGTTGTCGGTGTTGGTCTGCTGTCGATTCTGATTAGAACAATCCGGTCACTGAACTGTTCACAGTAACACACCCTCTGCCCTACCTTCCTATTCATAACGAATCCTACACCTGTTATACCATTTTCTGCTGCTGTTGATGTTACCCGATACTCATCTGACCAGAAATCCTTGTCTTCCTTCCACTTCACTCCACTGACCCCTACTATATCTGGATTGAGACTTTGCATTTCCCTTTTCAGATTTTCTAGTTTCCCTACCACGTTCAAGCTTCTGACATACCACGCCCCGACTCGTAGAACGGTATCCTTTCGTAGATTATTCAATCTTTTTCTCATGGTAACCTCCCCCTTGGCAGTCCCCTCCCAGAGATCCGAATGGGGGACTATTCCGGAATCTTTTGCCAATGGAGAAATCATCATGACACTTCTTCAATTACAGGCCACATGTCCTGTGGATACACGTTACGTGTCTTTAATGCAGTGGTTTCCATTGCCTTCTGCATCCTCATGTCGTTGATCATTGCTTATTCTTCCGCCTTTAGGGGCAATTTCCCACCCCTAGGACAAGAGAGTGCCCTGAAACTCTATGCGCTCCTCCGCCCTCTTTGACAAGGCTGTTGGCAGAATGAGGCTGACTTCTTATGCCGGATGTCTTCGGCCGCCAATGCCGATTATTTTTCAAAATTTAAGCAGTGGCGGGGATCGAACCTGGGACCGAAGACGTTCTGATTATAAATCAAAGATGATACCCCCCCTTTTTTTTTTTTTTTTTTTTTTTTTTTTTTTTTTTTTTTTTTTTTTTTTTTTTTTTACGGGAGATACTGGAAGATTTCGATTAGATTACATCATGGTCAGACAGAGATTCCGAAATCAGATACTGGATTGTAAAGTGTACCCCCTAGAACACGGGTACCTTAGCCTGTTAACATTACCTTTGTTCAATTGGAATTGGCGGTAACTACTGTACATTCTAAACAAACGAATCAAGAGGTTATTTGGAATATTTCATATAACGCTGGTACGTTTTGTTTCTGTGTGTTTCCATGATTAATGCGATCCTGAATACGAGTAAAAAATGAACTCTAACATGGTAATAAAACTTTCTTTCTCCTTGTGTGAAGAATGTTCCTGAAACTTTGAGCACATCTTTTCCTTACACCCAGCATTGCCAACTTGTCGATCAGCTGAGTAGTGCCTGCTTTCACTAACAGACGATGTTTGGAATATTGTTCAATTTATTTTGATCAAAATATTTTAGTAAATGTTGTTTTATTAGAATGATGAAGTATTGTACAGTACAGAGTCTGGTTTCGTCGAGAGATATGTGAAAAGTAGTAATATTTCGTTCCACGGGTTGCTTCAAACGGGTGAAAAAGTTGCGAACGCATTTTTCCAGATTTAAGCCAGATGATTTACAGGCTAATGGTATGGAGAAGCAAGCTCACCGAGCAGATATATATTGTCTTCAAGAACGTTTATGTTTATCTAAAGAACACGAATTGATTGGTCCTCAGATCTAAAACTCGGTGAAAGGCGATGATTTGGAGAAGACACAATTCTATATCCAACTCAATACAAGAATATTCTCTCCAATCGAAGTTTCCTAATATATTGTGTTTTTTATTTTGAAACTGTTCCGGTCGCTCCAATGGATTAAGCAAAGCTTATAAAACATACGATTACACAATTGTTTTGTGTAAAAAAAGGGTATTATAGATAGAAACGGATGCCATTACTGGAATTTTCACAAAACTGAATACTCCTGCCAAACTGATATTTTGTCATCTACTCCTTTGGAAGTGGTCAACTAAATAAGACGCAGCGTCACAAATACAGGAATTCACTGAGGATCTGTAATTCAGTCAGAAGTTAACACAGAAAACTCTTTGTTACTCTTTCAGCTGGCCAAACGTGAAAACTGTAACCATCGCATTAATATCGAGAATTTCGGAGGAATTAGTACAGTTACACGTGTAATACTAATAAGTCATTAAGCACTCCGTCTTAAGGCCACAAGTGGCTCATCGGGACCATCCAACCACCGTGTCATCCTCAGCTGAGGATGCTGGTAGGAGGGGCGTGTGGTCAGCACCCCGCTCTCCCGGTCGTTATGATGGTTTTCTTTGACCGGAGCCGCTACTATTCAGCCGAGTAGCTCCTTAATTGGCATCTAGAGGCTGAGTGTACCCCTAAAAATTGCAAAACAGCGAATATCGGCCCAGATGGTCACCCACCCAAGTGCCGGCCACACCCGACAGCGCTTAACTTCGGTGATCTGATGGTGTGGGGCGGCGGGTGGAAATAATTGGTATATAAAATGTTCCTATTATTTATTTAATGCTGTTGTTTGCCATTCTCAACACTGGCTCTCTAACTACAATATTGGCAACCAGAAAGTGATTAGCAAAACGTGAAGCCTGTAATTAGAATTCCTAGTGCCCACTTCATCTGAGAAATACACTTATAGCTACAGCTTCTAGCTCTGAGGAATTAGGAGATTGTCTAGGATTCATAATCAAAAACGATTCTCTCTAAAATGTTCACTATATTCTGAAAGTCACAGACCAAAAAATAATCCACGCAATCCAACTACCAGAGCAGTTCAGAGTCTAATGCGCCGATGCAACTATAACTGTTCAAATTAAAGGTTTAAGCGAATGCTCGCCATAATTTGATGATAATGTTCATCAAACGCCACGCTAAATAATGGTAGAATGTCTGTCCCACGGCGGCAAGTGAAAATATGACATACGCAACTGAAGATAGATCATTAAAGTCATCCCAGAATTAACACTTCACTCGAAAACGATTTCATGGTTACGCGTATCCCGAGTAACTTATTATGGCATCCGAGGCTGTTTATAGCAATGATACCGATGCGACGCGACTCCCGGCACAGATGGTGCGCTAATCAGCGTCTGGAGAGAACTGGGGCCTTCTTCTCTCGCGCAGCGTTCTTATATATAAAGCCGCGGTGTGGACGGCTAAGGGAACGCCTGATATAATCCGCTCTCCTGACTAGCCGCTGGGCTAGTAATGCACCACTTTAAGTTATTGAATAAATCATTGCTCCATTTGCTGATGGCCGATGAAGCACTAAATTTAAATGTGCAATCAGCACACAGGTGAGTAATCACAATAAAAGTATGATGTGGCTAAGTCAAATGTTTTGGGCGAGATAATTAATTTAATTACACTACACACAGTAGACGAGCATATGAACTTGCCCTTTGGAGATACGCTATAGTTTTATAGTTATTCGGTTGAAACTTCTCACATCTTTATGATTATAGCGGATCTCCCTTCTACTTAAATTTAAACATCCTAGCTTTATTTATTCACCTACTTAATCTATCTTGCTTCTTTAATTTTTAAGACAAAAACCAGAAAATCATGAATTTCAACTAAAATTTTAATTTGCGAGATCCAGAATACTGTTTCTACTAAATTATTATGAAAAAGGAATCTAAATATGAATTTTTAAGTTTCTAGCTCTTTACTGTTGCGCCAATGATTTTTACAGAAAAACATCCAAATTTCTAAAATGGTTGAAGTTATTGAACTGATATTCAACTCATATTGATTTAGTATTACTCCTGACATGCTAGAAACGTTTCAGGTTATTTACTTGATTTTTAAAGTATTGCGCAACATTTATGACGTCGGAGCTAGTTACAGCAGACTGGCTGGCACACAATGGAAAGACTGATGTGAATTTTATACGGCGTGAGTAGCCTGCTTCCCTACAACGGAAACCGTTGTACCCATTGCGGCAAGTCCATAGCCCAATAAAATTCATTGAGATGTTAAAATTAATAGAGTACTTGGTATCGATTGTAACCAAAAAGAACTGTAATTGTCGAGCGCACTTCGGACAGTGTGTAATGACAGAAACACAATTTTTTGCCTTCCATCACGGGACGTAGATGTCGCTTCCAAAACTTAATGCGGCAGAGTCCGTTACATTTTACACTAAATTTAACGCCAAAATAAGCAGCAGAAAATCTTGAACGACAGTGCTTTCTGAATAGTATCAATCAATGTGATGGTAGGTAGCAATAAGCTACAGCTCGTGTGTAGTTGTAGTCCGATACACCCATAGATAATCTATTTGTGTATAAATGGCAGCAGAACAATCCTTGCGCTCAAACAGCATATTTATAAATTTCGCTTGAGCTCGAATTCTGTGGGTGGGGCGATTTTGAAGATATCATGGAGACGTCATAGATATCTGTCACAGTGTACTCCTAGGAAGAATGACACAAGCTCATGTTTTGTGAATAACGCCCCCCAGATCACTCAGTACGCTTCTCTACTTATAACGTCGTTTTGGCTGTTCCATCACCATGTCTGTATTTAAGATTAAAGGAACATAAGAACGAAAGGTATTTGTGCTACATTATCAGACTAAAAAAGATGAAAGAACATTGGAGGGCTTCCTGTGCATCCTGTCGCATCCTGCAACTCATCGTCCATGTTAACCTTTTTTTGTGTCTTCACGGTTCAGATTTCTATTTGTCGTTCTCCATTCTATACCCTGAATCCACTTACGCCGCGGTGTTACTCTGGGTCTTCTGTTTCTTGGTTACATTGAAATATATTTTTGGATATTCTTTCTTGTTCTATTCTCGTTAAGTGTTGTGTTCAAACAAAAAAGATGTCTGTGTTCTATTGCACCCTTTATGGTATCATTCTTGTGTGTTATTTCCCTTAAATCCTCTTTTGTTGTATGTTTCAAACGTGGGATTCTTGATGCTCGCTAAGAAAGTCCGTTTATAGAGCTTCGACCTCCTTCAGGGTTTTCACCGTAATCGTCCAGCTCTCCAAATCATAGATGGTAACTGGCTTAATAATGGCTTTGTCTGCATAAGGTTTCATTTTTAATCCGGTTTTGTGAACGACGACAGGGAGTTCAGTTTTTTAATGCTCGTCTTTCTGGGCACAACCTCCACTCACTCCATACTGAACTGCTCTTCCATCGTTTGTGCGCATTGAATATGGTAACTCTGCAGACGCACCTCTTTCTAAGGGGGATGAAAGAGTGTGCTATGCACCCACTTGACAGGCGATGCTTCTAGTACTCCGTGTAGTATATTCGTGATGCGGTCCACAATTTGTTTCTCAGCTTCCGTAGTACGGTCATCGCGTTGTGGGCCTCTGCCTTCTGCATGGGGCAGTAACGAGCCAGTATCTCTCAATCTATGCAAATTAAATACGTACTCGTAAGCTGTATTCTGTCATGATTTATTTCGTAATAAAATGAAATACAATACAGAATTAACTACAAAAAGATAAAGATAACTACTGTGTTTCGTTAGGAATGAATTGCAAAATAATCGAGTAATAGTCGAGAACTATGATGATACAAACCTTTGGCGAACAGCGGCAAATGTCGATCCTCCAGAAAGCCTTCGTGGTAAGAATCGTTCTCGATAAATTCTTACCGCTGCCCATGCAACACCTTTTATCTCGTCATAAATTAGATGAATATCGCATAGTTCAGCGACAGTATATCTCCGTTCCATTCTAACGCTTAACCGAGTTTCAATGACATCTGCACATGTAATTCGACGATTGTCGACGGTTGGTGTATTGCAACTACTCAACCACGTAGGCCGTGTTTGCGACACACTCTCGCGACATCAATAGGCCCAGCGGTAAATAACTCGAACCGATTGCTTACGTAAGTGCACCTGTTGTGGGAGGGGACAGAGCGGTTACCCGGTAATGTTCTGACCCTGTTTAATGAATTCTGCTGTGCATAATATTTACACAAGTCACGTCTAATCCGGGTGTTCTGTCCAGTATCCACTTCTCCAAAAACAGTGTCCCGTGGTGAACTGCTTTTTTTTTCCTAGGACAACCGGAGAAAATAGATATTATTTAATGTAAATTACTTGACGTTTTAAATCAGTTACTTGTGTTCTACTAACGGGATTTTTTTGGTTGTTTACATCGTTTACACCCTGTATAGGGTGAATCACCTAAAACGTGCACCGCAAATAATGCGCCAATGGAAAGAGTCATTGATGTGTATTTTTCACAGAATGGATTGGTAGTCAGGGGCTTGTATTGGAAGCCAATAAACATATTGTGATCATACTTGGAAAGTGTATTTTTATGCAGAAATACATTTTTTAAATGGAACAACGCCAACTGACATTAACAAACTAAATGTAAGGTAAATTATAGCCCGCCCGGCTAGCCGCGGGGTCTAACGTGCTGCTTCCCGAAGGGGAGGAGTGCCACTCCCTGGCACGAGTCCGCCCGGCGGATTAGTGTGAGGTCCGGTGTGCCGGATA
The DNA here is from genome assembly GCF_021461385.2 of Schistocerca piceifrons. Classification (NCBI taxonomy): domain Eukaryota; kingdom Metazoa; phylum Arthropoda; class Insecta; order Orthoptera; family Acrididae; genus Schistocerca; species Schistocerca piceifrons. Next base: position 378,956,573 of record NC_060139.1, read on the forward strand.
GCATGTGGGTGGTTTTTAAGGCGGCTTTCCATCTGCCTCGGCGAATGCGAGCTGGTTCCTCTTATTCCGCCTCAGTTACACTACGTCTGCGATTGCTGCGCAAACACTGTCTCCACGTACGCGTACACCATAATTACTCTAACACGCAAACACTGGGGTTACACTCGTCTGGTATGAGATGTTCAGAGGGGGGGGGGGAGAGGGTCCACTGGGGCCAAACCGCACAACAACCCTGGGTTCAATACACAATACACAAGTTGTACAAATTCCAAATCATTTCACTGTCCAATCTCGCCACTTTCCCAAATGATGATGATAACACAAGCGCCCAGTCCCTGGGCGGAGAAAATCTCCAACCTGGACGCGAATCGAACCTGGGATTCAGCGATCCCGAGGCAGAAATGCAAGCCACTAGACTACGAGCTGCGAACTAAGGTAAATCTGAATGTCAATGGTACCTGTTGCAGGATTCTAGTGCGAGTCATTTACGATATATCGTATTGTGAAAAGTTTCCACCCTGACACTTGTTTGTGGCATGCAACACTCATAGTTGCTAGGCACGATGTTGTTATGTTTGCTTACAATGTGCTTGCGTGTTCCTTGAGTGCATTGCGACTTGCTGGTCCGCCAGTGAGTGGGAGTCCAAGCAGCATTTCGTGAGTGGACGACGGGATTTACCAATTCAGAAAAGCAGATATGCTCATGATGTATGGAATGTGTAGGAAGAATGTATTTCTTCCTTGTACTGTGTATGCGAAGAGATATCTCATTAGACGTCAACCAACTTGGCAGTTATTTAGCAACCTCTTCAACTACTTATGTGAAAGTGGTAGTTTAACACCTAGATAACGTAACAGAAGAAGGGAAATTAATACGTATTGTTGCTGCTGTTGCAGCTGATCAGCACGTTAGCTGCCGTGCAATCGCACGAAGAAGTGGCATGAGTCAGGCACGTGTCCTACGCATTCTCCATCGACGTAAGTTCAATCACTATCACGTCTCTCTCCATAAAGAGCTGCATGGAAATGGTTATAAGAATCATGTTAATTTGTGTATATGGACATTAAGGTAGGATACTCCAGATGTATCATGTATCTCGTTTAGTGATGAGGCCACATTTATCAATCAAGGTCAGATAAACCGCAGAAAGATGTATTATTGGTATTTCGACAATCCCCTTGATTTCGTCAGATGGGACGTCATTGTAGTGGAGTATAAACGTGTAGTGTGGTATAGTAAACCATCAGCTCATGGCCCGTTTTTCATAGACGGTAGATTGAACCTGCACAAGTAATGCAGCCTCGAAACAGACCATTTTCCACGGATGCTATAAGACGTTCCTCTGTAGACTAGGAGGAACCTATGGTACCAATATGATAGCTGTCCAGCCCATAGCGTACGAAGTACTACGGTAAGTCTTCACGAATTGTTTCCAAATCGTTGGATTGGACGCAGAGGAGCCATACTTTGGCCAGCCCGTTCCCCGGATTTGACGCTTGTAGACTTTTTTGTGTGGGGAAAGCTTAAATATGCTGTCTACGAGATCGTACCAGCTAAACCCGATGATATGCAACGACATATTACTGCAGCTTGCTCAGACATCTCCGCTGAAATGCTAGCACGTGTGCAGGAGTCGTTCAACACCAGACTGGAAGCGTGTATTGCACCTACCGGTGATCACTTTGCACATAATCTGTGACTGTCAGTTGGACCGTTACTGGTCAGAACCTATATAAGTGCTGTATGTGCTTGCGCTGTTCTTTAGTGTGCGCTACCACAGGCATTGCCCAAGTGTCGGTGTGGGGCTTTTTCACAATACCATACCTCGTAAGCGACTCCCAGTAGAATCCTGCAGCAAATACCACTGACATTCTAATTTACTCTACTTTTAGTTTGTTAATGTCAGTAGGCATTGTTCCATTTAAAAATCGTATATTTGCACAAACATTAAAATTTCTAAGTTGATCGGCTAACAATAAGAGCCACTGACTACCGATTCGTTCTGTGAAAACCGCACATAAATAGCACTTCTCACTTCCGCAATATAAGCGGTGCAAGTTTTACGCGATTCACGCTGCATGTGTATCATTCCCTTGAAAATTTCTAAATCACTTGTAAGGGGAATTTGTTTTGTCCCTACTCACGCGAAAATCTGCGCCCCGCTTCGATGGAAGGACAAAAGAATATTAACGTCCGTCAACAACAAGATCATAAGAGACGAAGCGCCTGTTCGGATTAGAGGAAAATGTCGTTGGAAATTGGCAGCGTCAGTTTCACAGGAACAATAGAGACAGTCGATTAAGGAAAATCATGCAGATTTGAACCTTTCCATTCCTGAACACGAATCCCTTGTTTTAACCGATGCTTCATCTCATTCTATGGATACACTATGAGTGGGCAGGTGTTGTACCATAAAAAGTGAGTTATTCCTGGTTAATTTTACACGATTTGACTGTTGTTGTTGTGGTCTTCAGTCCTGAGACTGGTTTCATGCAGCTCTCCATGCTACTCTATCCTGTGCAAGCTTCTTCATCTCCCAGTACCTACTGCAACCTACATCCTTCTGAATCTGCGTGGTGTATTCATCTCTTGATCTCCCTCTACGATTTTTACCCTCCACGCTGCCCTCCAATACTAAATTGGTGGTCCCTTGATGCCTCAGAACATGTCCAACCAATCGATCCCTTCTTCTAGTCAAGTTGTGCCACAAACTTCTCTTCTCCCCAATCCTATTCAACACCTCTTATTAGTTATGTGATCTACCCATCTAATCTTCAGCATTCTTCTGTAGCATCACATTTCGAAAGCTTCTATTCTCTTCTTGTCTGAACTATTTATCGTCCATGTTTCACTTCCATACTTGGCTACACTCCACACAAATACTTTCAGAAATGACTTCCTGACACTTAAATCTATACTTGATGTTAACAAATTTCTCTTCTTCAGAAACGCTTTTCTTCCCATTGTCAGTCTACATTTTATATGCTCTCTACTTCGACCATCAACAGTTATTTTGCTCCCCAAATAGCAAAACTCCTTTACTACTTTAAGTGTCTCATTTCCTAATCTAATACCCTCAGCATCACCCGACTTAATTCGACTACATTCCATTATCCTCGTTTTGCTTTTGTTGATGTTCATCTTATATCCTCCTTTCAAGACACTATCCATTCCGTTCAACTGTTCATCCAAGTCCTTTGCTGTCTCTGACAGAATTACAATCTCATCGACGAACCTCAATGTTTTTATTTCTTCTCCATGGATTTTAATACCTACTCCGAATTTTTCTTTTGTTTCCTTCACTGCTTGAATAGTACAGATTGAATAACATCGGGGAGAGGCTACAACCCTGTCTCACAACCTTCCCAACCACTGCTTCCCTTTCATGCCCTAGCAGCTCTTATAACTGCCATTTGGTTTCTATACAAATTGTAAATAGCCTTTCGCTCCCTGTATTTTACCCCTGCCACCTTCAGAAATAGAAAGAGAGTATTCCAGTCAACATTGTCAAAAGCTTTCTCTAAGTCTACAAATGCTAGAAACGTAGTTTGTCTCTACTTAATCTTTCTTCTAAGATAAGTCGTAAGGTCAGTATTGCCTCACGTGTTCCCATATTTCTACGGAATCCAAACTGATCTTCCCCGAGGTCGGCTTCTACCAGTTTTTCCATTCGTCTGTAAAGTATTCGTGTTAGTATTTTGCAGCCGTGACTTATTAAACTGATAGTTCGGTAATTTTCACATCTGTCAACACCTGCTTTCTTTGGGATTGGAATTATTATATTCTTCTTGAAGTCTGGGGGATATTTTGCCTGTCTCAAACATCTTGCTCACCAGATGGTAGAGCTTTGTCAGGACTGGCTCTCTCAAGGCCGTCAGTAGTTCTAATGGAATGTTGTCTACTCCCGGGGCCTTGTTTCAACTCAGGTCTTTCAGTGCTCTCTCAAACTCTTCACGCAGTATCATATCTCCCATTTTATCTTCATCTACATCCTCTTCCATTTCCATAATATTGTCCTCAAGTACATCGCCCTTGTATAGACCCTCTACATACTCCTTCCACCTTCCTGCTTTCCCTTCTTTGCGTAGAACTGGGTTTCCATCTGAGCTCTTGATATTCATACAAGTGGTTCTCTTTCCCCCAAATATCTCTTTAATTTTCCTGTAGGCAGCACATATCTTACCCCTAGTGAGACAAGCCTCTACATCCATAAATTTGTCCTCTAGCCATCCCTGCTTAGCCATTTTACACTTCCTGTCGATCTCATTTTTGAGACGTTTGTATTCCTCTTTGCCTGCTTCATTTATTGCATTTCTATATTATCTCCTTTCATCAATTAAATTTAAAATTTCTTCTGTTACCCAAGGATTTCTACTTGCCCTCGTCTTTTTACCTACTTGATCCTCTGCTGCCTTCACTACTTCATCCCCCAAAGCTACCCATTCATCTTCTACTGTATTTCTTTCCCCCATTCCTGTCAATTGTTCCCTTACGGTCTCCCTGAAACTCTGTACAATCTCTAGTTTAGTCAGTTTATCCAGGTCCCAATTCCATAAATTCCCACCTTCACTGTATGCAGCCAAATATCAAGCAACAGCGGCCTGTAGAGGAGACGGTGGCGGCGGTAATGCTTGTAGGAATAGAAGAGACTTCGCGGATAGATGCGGCGCCTCCATCCAACATCACATTCGCTGCGAGACCGCTCGTGATTACACAGTTACTGCTCGCAGTAGCAACGCTTACTGTAATTTGAATGCTCTGTGCAAGCGATCGGCGTTACAGGAGGGCGATAACTGTAATTAACTGCCTTTGGTGGCGATGTAGGATCGGGTGACGAGCTGCTTCTGAATACCTTGGCAACTACCGGTGCTAACCGTAGCTTTACTCGACTACTGCTACCCAATCATTTCATCAAGCGAGCGGAATTGTGTTGTACCAGACAAATTGCCACTCGTCCGTATAATGGTGGGTTCTTAGATCTACTTCTGGAGCAGACCAAATTGATACTATAAAACATACAATATATTATATCACTTTATTATAATTTGAACGAGATGAAACACTCAAATTTGTAACAACTCGCTCTCATAAGAATGCGACGTGTATTTTTTACTGTCACGTAACAGTAACACATCACTTGATACTTGTAATTTCAAAGTACAATTGACTATAAACTTTGCTACAAGGTTCTGTCTAATACAACTCTCTCACTGCTGGCTATAATGAGACGATGCTGTTGTCTTCGGCGATGATTGCAGCGGCACCCTACTCTGTGTAAGTGTGCTGCAGCGTTGGCGTATGGAACTCACTGATAGCGTGTCTACGGCAGAGCCTCTCAATCGTCATTGCATCTACCAGCGGGTATGATCACTTGTGTTTCCGTCGTGAGGTACCAAATTTCCTTTGGGACCTCGTTCTTCGGACGACACCCCAAACTGCATCCACCGTGCGAGGTGGCGCAGTGGTTTGCACACTGGACTCACATTCGAGAGGACGACAGCTAAAATCCGCGTCCGGTCATCCTGATTTAGGTTTTCCGTGATTTCCCTAAATCGCAAATGTCGGAATGGTTCCTCTGAAAGGTCACGGCCTCTTTCCTTCCCCATCCTTTCCACCAGCCGGCCGGGTTGGCCGAGCGGTTATAGGCGCTACAGTCTGGAACCGCGCGACCGCTTCGGTCGCAAGTTCGAATCCTGCCTCGGGCATGGATGTGTGTAATGTCCTTAGGTTAGTTAGGTTTAAGTTGTTCTAAGTTCTAGGGGACTGATGACATTAGAAGTTAAGTCCAATAGTGCTCAGAGCCATTTCAACCATTTGAAATTTCCACTTCCGATGGGACCGATGACTTTGCTGTTAGGTCCCCTCTTCTCAACGGCCAACCAAGCGACCAACAAGTTCCATGCATGAAGAGACACAATCATTTACTGTTAACTTCCAAACTGCGAATCGTCTGTGGTTTTCACCTTTTGGGTAAACAAAATAGACAGACGCGTTATAATGAACACCGACTTTAGTCAAGAATATACCTGATATATTGTATCATATTTACGGAATGAGGTGGTACAGTGGTAGGGAATTCGACTCATATTCGGGAGGATGGCGGTTCAAAGGCCTGTCTGGCCATCCAGGTTTACCTTTCCTGAGATTTCCCTAAATGTCTCAACCTTTCACTAACTTTGCCAGGTAAATTTCCCACCATAGGTTGTCAGAGAATTAGAGGAATTTGCTGCGCATTATTGCCATGGGTCAGTGTTCCACTAGTGATGAGGAGCCTTCAAAAAGTTGCACCTATTGGCTGCATTGTACTCATTTTTCATTTTTAATCCTCTGCTCTACTCTTCTCCGTATTATCGCATCGAAACAGTTCGTGCCTGTAAGAGGCAACCCAATGAACAGACGTGCAACGCAAGCTACTATCGTGCATTACCAGACAATTCGTGTCAATGAACTGTAAGAACGTATTGAATTTTGCCGCGTGACAAAGGGTGCCCATATTGAGCACCTGTAAGGTAAGTTAAGAAACTTGGGGAAATGTTTTCTCCACTGATGTGTGTTTGTTTCCCGAATACCTTGTAGTTTTTGCACGTTCCTGTTCTGAATTATTATGAATAATTATGTACGTCTTGCCGCGCGGAGTGGCCGCGCGGTTAAGGTGCCATGTCACAGATTGCACGGCCCCTCCCGCCGGAGGTTCGAGTCCTCCCTCTGACTTGGGTGTGTGTGTGTGTGTGTGTGTGTGTGTGTGTGTGTGTGTGTGTGTGTATTGTTCATAGCATAAATTAGTTTAAGATAGTTTAATTAGTGTGTAAGTCTAGAGGCCGATGACCTCAGCAGTTCGGTCCCTCAGGAATTCACACACACATTTATGGAGAGCATGAAAGGCCTATCCCGTTAATGTTAAATTTGCTAACTCGCTAACTCATTTTCTCAAGAACTACTACATGCAACATTATGAAACTTTTGTCGGTTACTTATACATGCTTTAAGTACTTACTCCTCTAATTTGATTGAAATATATATTACATAAGTTAAGATAGAAATTTTCCTCTGTTGTACATTTTTTATTACTATTTTCTATACTTTTTGTGCAAGTTATCTCTAACATTCTAGAGGTATATTACAATAAGGGTATTAAAAATTAACTAAAAAAATGAGGAGTATATCTTTTACAGTCACTGAGAAAACGGGTCATTTGTCTTAGAAAAATTTATTTTTCAGAAATTGCAATTGAAAAATATTTTTAAATAAAACATGCTTTTAAACAGAATCAACAGCTAAAATGCACCAGCACTGTAGTCTTTATCCTCATCTACATTGGCGTAATGCATCCTCATCCTCCTGTTCAAAGATCCGGCCTCCTTGGACACTTTTTGGACTGTTAGCTCAGCATTCTTGACTCGCTGCTTGTCCAGTTTCTGTAATATGTCTTGCGTATTCCAACCAGTCTTCACTCTCAGTTCCTCTACGACTTTTAGTCTACCAGGATTACTATCATTAAATGTGATAACAGCATCAAACACACCGAGCTTCAATGTATGGTACCCCACAAATACATTTTTAGGTACTCTTGTCTACACTACGTCGTTGAATGACTCATTCACAAAAAAATGGTTCAAGTGGCTCTGAGCACTATGGGACTTAACATCTGAGGTCATCAGTCCCCTAGAACTTAGAACTACTTAAACCTAACTAACCTAAGGACACCACACACATCCATGCCCGCGGCAGGACTTGAACCTGCGACCGTAGCGGTCGCGCAGTTCCAGACTGTAGCGCCTAGAACCGCTCGGCCACACCGGCCGGCGACTCATTTACATTTTGTGTTTTCCCTGTTAGACATTTCTTCAATAGTTCTGGATTTGACAAATCTCTATAGACTGGATTTTTAGCCAACATGATAGCCTCAGGTAAAGAGTTCTTGTGCGTAAACTTATCTAAAGTTCCAGCTGCTTCAGCTTTTTCATATTTACACAACTCGCCTGAGCAGAGGTTGTGGATCGGATTGTCATCCGTTGATATTTTAAGGAAAAAGGTTACCCACACAGCCTTTTTCATACCATCTAGGTTATTGTGGTTGCTTCTTATGGCTTGACCAAGTACTCCGACAGCTGATTGATGGTTTTGTCTATTAGACGACCCCGAATAGTCTTGCCATCAGACAGCGGCGTCTTCAACAACTCCTGTTTCCTCCGTCGAAGTCGTGTGCCCATACTTTTCTGTACCTCGTTGACACACTCCAACTTTTCTGGTACCTTGTTGCCGTATGGTCTGTTATCAACAACAGATTTGAATGAGCTACAGTCACCATCTCCAACGAACTGCACGTAGCGAAAGCCTCGATTTTGTACAGAGCGATGAAAAATGTTTACAGCTGAGGTACTCGCCATTCCTCCACTAGAGCCTGTATAATTCTTGATGCACTTTCGTTTGTGCTGCCTTTTCTTCTCTACGTTTGACTTAGCAATATTGCATTCATGGCAATGTTCGCATAAAATTTCTACATCTAGGACCTTACCTGTATCAATATTTGTGACAGCTGCACAGGAGCTTAGAGACTGGTGGCCCCTGTTCTGCCAAGTACCATCAAATGCGACTGTTATGTCTGTAGGTGCCTCACTGTCTCTGTTGTCCTCAACTGCCTCCTGTGTTGACGTTTTCATGGATTGCCCTGCTACTTTTTCCATTTTGTCTAGTAAATTGTCTCTGTGTATTGATATGCTTGCAGTGGGGCGTGGCAGATTCACTGTGCCGCATAATACTTCCCCAGCAGAAGGCCCTTTTCTAGTGCACCTCAGTCCAAAAAAATACTTAATCTTCGTCTCAAATAATTCATTATATTTGCACTTTTCTGAAATAAGAAATTGCTTCTGATGTTTACAATTTTCACATGAAACCGTCAAGCTACAAACTAACCCATATCGGTTTGAAGCGTCTTCAGTGACGTTTATTTTTGCTCCACATAAACTACAACTTGTAACTTCATTGAACTGAGAATACTGAAATCTGTAATGATGTTGATGTCTTTGTCGTTCACATTTCTCTTATTTGAATACATTTCACCACATTTCGCAAGTTTCTTTTTGGAAGAGGAACTTGAGGGTGTAGCAATGGGTGGAGCTATAGCTGTATTGACTGAAGTGTCATTGCTAACCTCACTTGTAAACTCTGGTACACGAGAATAAATTCTGTGGTACCGATGTCCTCTGTTTTTTACTTTCTTGAAAACTCCTTTTGCTCTTGTCATTGTCAAATGTAATAATTAGCTCACAGCATCAAGAGTACTCTAGCACAACAGCAAAAAGAATGAAGTACTCACAAATGTTACACCAACAATATCACATGCACAACGCAAACAAGACTCGCAACTGTGATGCAAGTCCTACCAGCTTATGCAGCAAAGTTTCCACTGCAAATTAAATCAAACCACAGCCTTCTAGACCTTATGGTTCTTGAGATATAAGGTTTTAGCTGACCAATGGTTTACGAAATCCGAAAAACGTCCTTTGCAACTAATTAAATTAACTTCTACTAAAAATACTTCTAGTCAAACAAATGTAATAAATCGCACACTAAATTAATCAGCAAATTCCAAGTCATATTTCCGCATAAATAACAAAAAATTGAAAATTTTCGACGAAATAACCTTTTATACTACCCTTACGTTTGTCTTACCTATCTCACGCTGGAAAACGAAGCCGCAGAAAATATTCTTTATCGGTTTCTTGCATCTGGCTAAGAGATTGATTAAAATAACCATACACTAATGTCTTTCACTTCGAAAAACAGTAGTGGTAGGATTAAAGCGAATGCTGGGACAGTTTTTCTCAAATGGAAAGGCTGATTTTTTCTATTACCCTATCCAAGATAGTGCTCTGTCTCTAACGACATCGTTGTCTAAGGAACATTAAATTCAAATCTTCCTTCCTTACTTTATAATATGCATTTCGACAAATGTACATCGATCTTCATATATAATATGTTTTTTGTATAGTTTGAAAGACAATATTTTACCACTGACTGCGTGTATTTATTGCATACCTGCCTATTACAGTTTCAGATTTAAGCCATTATCAAGTGGTTTAGTTGCTGAAGCGCAGCAACTATCAAAACGGCTAAATGAAATAAAATGGATGTGAGCTTGTGTGGTTCTTGAAAGCGTTCTTTATACACACCCAGATGAACGCTGACAAGAGCCAAGCTAGCTTACATACATCTTTCTCATTTTTTCTCTTAGGTTACCGTTAGTTGCGTGTCAACAACTAAATCATTCCATAATGATTTAAAGCTGAAATAGTATTTGTGAGATTTGCAATAAATATATGCATTCAATGGAGAACATATTGTCTTTCAAGAAATTAAAAGAGACTGCGAACCCGAATCAAAAACTGTTTCTGTTTTGACAGTAATCTCCTTGACAATCTTCTGCAGAAGATGCCACTTCTGTAACTGCGTAGACTTCCTCGACCAGAATTCAGTTAACATAAAAGTTTTGTGGATATTGTACCGCGCCATATTGTGAAACCGACGTTTCAGTCACGTCGAAAGCGGCCTCCTTCTGGGTTTAGTGCTGTAGTTTTTTTCCGGTGGCCCATTATATATCGTCATGGCTCCCCTAAAGAGCATAACATTACGACATAATTACAAAGAACAATTAATATTTTTGGTCTCTTGTGGCGGAAGGAGCAGCAAACTTCATTGTAATTTGTTTGCTGTAGTCGAAGGAGTGGAGACCTAATGTTGCCTGTTGCCCATTACAGTATGTGTCATGATTCATGGTCTTCGGCGACTGAGGCTGTGTTGCGCCCCCTCGCTGACTGTTAAAAGGGCTACCACCCCGAGGTGCTAATATGATAGCAACTTGTCCCAGTTTGCAGAGGCGGTGAAGATCAACGGGCTGCTGGAATTTTAATAACGATAATCCGTTCGTCTTCGACCGTGTGAGCCGTTGTAAGACTTGCAGGAGGTTCTTGATTAGTATGGAGACTAATGAAACGGCACGAGCCTACGAGATGGGCACGCCGCCGTAAAGCGGGCCACTTATGCAATACGTTGAGACCGAGCGCAGTCGCTCCACGCCACTCACCGGGTGTCGCCGTGCTCCCGCCGGTCACTGCCCCGGAGGTTAACGAAATCAAAGACACTTTGGCACGTTGCATTCCTAACTTACGCAGCCAAAGCCAGCAACAAAGCCGTTTTGACGTGAATAAATGTTGGTCTTCTGCCCAGGCTGGGTCTAAATCGACGTAGCGAGTCGACGAGACTTCAGTTGTCACCGTATCGGCCTCCTCCGAGAGGTTACCACCACTCTGTGGTCATCTTTACAGGACTGCTTGCCAAAGGGGTCTAGCAGCCGCGTGATGGACGGAGGGTCGATGTGAGCTCCTCCCCTCCCCCTAGCCACCCTGCCGCTTACCACTGCCGGTCGCCAATCCGCGTTTCATACTTAGCAGGCAGTGTCAACATGTCGCATCAGCCCTGATGCAGTCTAACCGCTGGCCGAGATCCCCTACGACGTAAAATTGCTCTACGCCTAGACCGCTCTGAGCATTCAAGAGGCTGTGTCTTACTACGATGTTTAGCTGACACTAGGTCCGTGGGCCGAGGCCCACCTTCCTGCGGCCCCAAATGATAGCTTGAGCTCCTAACAAATTGATAAAGGGGTTCTACTACCCTCAATTGGCATTTGACACATCCTGATCCTCCATCTCTACTAGATCATGCTCACTTCCTCTACTCTAAGGAAGACTGGTAGTGGTTAGGGGGATTGGGGGTGGGGGGTGGGGGTCACACTTAAAAAGTAAACATTAGTGGGTTAGAGATGAATTTATTGAATAGTTATAGATTAATAATACTCAACCGCGGGCAGCCTTTGCTAAAGAAGAGTACATGAATAGAACACTTAGCTAAAGTGCACAGGAAGTATACAACTCCGTATAAATTTACTGGCTCTATACAAATACTAGTACTGTGGTAGAAAGAGAATGTTGCAGAGGATTGCCGGCCAGGGTGGCCGAGCGGTTCTAGGAGCTGCAGTCTGGAACCTCGCCACCGCTACGGTCGCAGGGTCGAATCCCGCCTCGGGCATGGATGTGTGTGGTATCTTTAGGTTAGTTAGAGCCTTTGGAACCATTTTTTGAGAGGACTGATTAGCTTAAGCTAGAAAGAATGCCGAGCCACAAGATACCGATTGAGCCGTGGTGCTCCTTTTCTGGCACACCAACTCCTTGGCGCGACATTATCGATTACCCGGCTGTACTAGGACTTTGCCCCTATTGTGACCTCGCGGGGTTTTGGTACTCGGGACACTTGGTGTTGGACTCGCTACGAGGCGCAAGGACGTGCTTTGCGTGGACGAAAGAGGAAAATACGAGAACTCAGCCAGCAGCGGCGCGGTGGGTCTACCTCGTAAGGCGCTCGCGAACTGTGGTGGACCTGCCTGATGTCAACTCCGGGCGCTGTTCGTCGCATTGCCTTGGTGCCTGTTTTCTCGGAGAGACCCATCCCTGGAGCCCATATCTAACAACGCTCTCCATCGAAGGTGTAAGTGATTTTGGTGCCTTCGTTTCGTTTAACGATTTGCGTTGCTTGGTTGCCCTAATGTACGTGTTGTTGAAGTAAAAGCAGCGGACAGAGTCTGTAACCGCATGGAGACCAACAGTTACAAAAAATGGCTATGAGCACTATGAGACTTAACTTCTGAGGTCATCAGTCCCCTAGAACTTAGTACTACTTAAACCTAGCTAACCTGAGGACATCACACACATCCATTCCCGAAGCAGGATTCGAACCTGCAACCGTAGTGGTCGCGCGGTTCCAGACTGTATCGCCTAGAACCGCTCGGCCACCCCGGCCGACCCAGCAGTTACAATTTCTTTTAAAAATCCGATGGTCGGATTAATATTAGGAAAATATATATATTTTTTATTTGGGGGGGGGGGGGAGTATCCAGAAGTTTATGTATTGTCTGTATGAGAATTTCAGTGTATTTTGATTGCCATCAAATCGACGTCCCTTGTATATTGCTGTAAAATTTGGGTCACTCTTATAGAAAGGCAATACTGACCTTACGACTTATCTTAGAAGAAAGATTAAGGAAAGGCAAACCTACGTTTCTAGCATTTGTAGACTTAGAGAAAGCTTTTGACAATGTTGACTGGAATACTCTCTTTCAAATTCTAAAGGTGGCAGGGGTAAAATACAGGGAGCGAAAGGCTATTTACAATTTGTACAGAAACCAGATGGCAGTTATAAGAGTCGAGGGACATGAAACAGAAGCAGTGGTTGGGAAGGGAGTAAGACAGGGTTGTAGCCTCTCCCCGATGTTGTTCAATCTGTATATTGAGCAAGCAGTAAAGGAAACAAAAGAAAAATTCGGAGTAGGTATTAAAATTCATGGAGAAGATATAAAAACTTTGAGGTTCGCCGATGACACTGTAATTCTGTCAGAGACAGCAAAGGACTTGGAAGAGCAGTTGAATGGAATGGACAGTGTCTTGAAAGGAGGATATAAGATGAACATCAACAAAAGCAAAACAAGGATAATGGAATGTAGTCTAATTAAGTCGGATGATGCTGAGGGAATTAGATTAGGAAATGAGGCACTTAAAGTAGTAAAGGAGTTTTGCTATTTGGGGAGCAAAATAACTGATGATGGTCGAAGTAGAGAGGATATAAAATGTAGGCTGGCAATGGCAAGGAAAGCGTTTCTGAAGAAGAGAGATTTGTTAACATCCAGTATTGATTTAAGCGTCAGGAAGTCATTTCTGAAAGTATTCGTATGGAGTGCAGCCATGTATGGAAGTGAAACATGGACGATAAATAGTTTGGACAAGAAGAGAATAGAAGCTTTCGAAATGTGGTGCTACAGAAGAATGCTGAAGATTAGATGGGTAGATCACATAACTAATGAGGAAGTATTGAATAGGATTGGGGAGAAGAGAAGTTTGTGGCACAACTTGACCAGAAGAAGGGATCGGTTGGTAAGACATGTTCTGAGGCATCAAGGGATCACCAGTTTAGTATTGGAGGGCAGCGTGGAGGGTAAAAATCGTAGAGGGAGACCAAGAGATGAATACACTAAGCAGATTCAGAAGGATGTAGGTTGCAGTAGGTACTGGGAGATGAAAAACCTTGCACAGGATAGAGTAGCATGGTGAGCTGCGTCAAACCAGTCTCAGGACTGAAGACCACAACAACAACAACAACAACAACAACATTAAAGAAAGCATTCACTCAGTTAATTAGTAAAGACTCTTATTCTGTAAAGCTAGTCATTTGTATGCATTTATTAGAAATCACTCACTCAATTATTAGTAAAGCCTCGAATTCTGTAAAAGGCAATCATTTGTACGTAGAAGGCCCGCCGTGGTGGCCGAGCGGTTCTACACGCTTCAGTCTAGAACCGCGCGACGGCTACGGTCGCAGATTCGAGTCCTGCTTCGGGCATGGATGTGTGTGATGTTCTTAGGTTAGTTAGGTTTAAGTAGTTCTACGTTCTAGGGAACTGATGACCTCAGAAATTAAATCCCATACTGCTCAGAGCCATTTTTTTGTACGTAGAATTTTACACACGTGCATTTATTTTAAAGCACTCAGTCAGTATGACTACTGTTTATTAGGATTTATTAGTTGTTTATTGATCTATTAACTTATATTAATTGATGTCTGCTTGGTGTTTGCCGTGTCCTCTGCGGTCTGTTTGTGTTCCAGTTTTCTGTGAAATGGGGTGTGTGGGTGCGGCGCCAAGTCCCGCTTCGGTGCACAGAAGCTGTGACGTGTCGTCTAATGGGACATGACTCCCGGTTGGGCCCCGGGGTTTAGGTGTTGTTTTGGACGGCTGGTCTGCTGCTTCCGACATTTTAAGTTAAATCACCTTTTGCCCAGGGAAGCCTGGCGTCACTACCCCTTTGGTAAACATTCAATGTGTTCCACGTATATTTAAAAAAAATAGGTTTTTTTATTGGCTTGGGAATCATTTGTACTAAATTGTAATTTCTTGTACTGCTTGTGTTATTTGGGTTCTTAACGAACTAGCGTGCGTTTTATGAATCACTTTCATATTGCAAATTATTGCTTCTTTAAATAAATTATCTGTGACACATTTCTTTAAATCACCTTCTGATTATAATTTATTGTTCCTTTAAGTATTGCAAGCTCTGTGGCTCATCTCTTTAAGTGAGAGTTCGTAATTGTAATTTCCTGCCTTGCTTGAGAAGCAGGCTATCTGTCAAGATGGTCACGTGTTGATTGTCTCTTAGCTGTTTTATAAATATTGTCTTGAATTAATTGTTAATTTATTGCTTTGACTTTCCATGCAAAGCGTACCCCTTCATACCGACTTCCTGTCACACTGATACAATTACAAAAGGGGGTTCACGGTAAAATCTTACAACATAGTTGACACCATCATTATGTGACCATAGTGCGAGATTGTCACGCTCGCAGTGTGAACCAAGTGGCGTGCGTACACGAGAGACATTCTCGAGTGCTGTCCAAGGTTTTTAACAGCTAAACTGTTAATAAATTCAAAGCGGCAAATTCCTGTAGCAAAACACGGACGCTATTACACGAATCTGAATTTGTTGGTTTGTGTCGAAGCTGCAAGTGAATCTACGATGCGGTGGTGACTGTCACATCTTTTATGACTTTCCAGGCGCACCGTCTAGTGAGCTTCAGACCTAAAAAATTGAGACCTTTTCCATCTTACGTGGTGAGCAAGGGCCATTCGCTCCTGCCGTGGGAAGGAAGTTTCGCTTTCTGGTTCAGTCCCAACAGTCGTGAAAGCGATCCTCGCTGCGTTCCTACGACTCTACGTGGGTTAAGAAGGACTAATTCAAAAGCTGAAGAGTTTTTACGATTGTCGCCATTTTAATTAAATTTACAACTTTGCTAAAAATGACCGCAACCAAAATCCGTTTCCAGTTTTTTATCCCTACATACCTTAGGAAAATTTGTAATAATGCCACTTTGCTGTCTGAATTTTTATTAGTGGTTTAAACAGCAGATTAGGCTTAAAGAAACTCAAAATTAATTTGATATCAAAGAAATGATTACACTAGGCGATTTTCATTGTAAAGTGTCCTGATCTATAATCACATTGCATGATTTATTATTATTATTGTTTTCATTCTTTGTCTAAGCCTTTAGACTCTAAGGACTGGAGGTGGCGCACACATGCGTGTCCCCTACACGTGGTGTTACAGAGTGTGGTCCCTCGTTTGTCTCAAGCACACACGTGATACGCGCGGCAGTTACTCGTTGGTATCGATAGCGCCTCAAGTTGTTCGTACGGACTGTTGCGCGCTGATGATATGCTCTGTACAGGAGTAATGGGGAAATGTAATGGACCCTGAACACCAAAATACACCAGAAGACCCGGAAGAAGTTCGCTATAGCCGTGGTGGAAATGTAAGTTTTAGACAGAAAACTTTATTTAAAACTGTTACGTTAAATGTGAACGTCAAGCTAATGCCCTAGAGTTGAGCACGGGATGTTTGTGTCTAATAGGAACCTCCAAGACTAATACGGACAGACAGTGAATGTCATTGAGACATACCATCCCACATTGTCTCCCATTGTATTACCAGATGGTTTCGATGGACATACACCATATTTTTCGCCTTCAGATCAAGGCAGTAGCACATTCGAACTGATCGACGAAGGATGACGATATTTGTGAACCAACGAAATATGTACTTTCAGAAATCTTGGCAAACTGAATATTACTCAAACACATGCAGGAATATACGCTATTGATATCGTCAGCGTGGAGGCGATCTGTAGAATTATGAACACTGAAAAAAAATTTCAGGTGCCAGGATCGCTAAAATCGTTGATTGATATAGCTTCCCGGTTTTGGCAATTATATGTTGCCATCTACGGCTTTACAAAAGATGGGACTGAAAATGCTAGGATACAGGAACTAACATAATAATAGGACACATATTTTCAAGTCTTGCAATAAACGGAAAAATAACATAATTATGGTTACATCATTACACAATCTTTTCCTTGAGTACAGTCAGTGCTGCTACGCGATGCATGTTTATGTTGGTATCGTGAAGTACACTAGAAGCTCGCATGTCAGTTTTAAAATCAAAGCTAAGTACACACATATTGTTTCGCCGATTACAAGGTTTTACATTTATCAGCATTTTACAACTGACAGATCCCTGGACAAACATTCTTAGTAAAACATAAGCAAATCAGGCGGCGTAGTAGTAGTAGGACTCGATATTATCATCTCACGTTAGTTTAAGGCTTGGATCTACTATAACATATAATTACGTATGGCTAAATTATCATCATAACATACACTGAAGCGCCAGAGAAACTGGTATAGGCCTGCATATTCAAATACAGAGATACGTAAACAGATAGAATTCGGAGCTGCAGTAGGCATCCCCTGTACATGACAATAAGTGTCCGGCGCAGTTGTTACAGCGGTTACTGCTTCTACAATGGCAAGTTACCAACATTTTAGTGAGTTTGAACGTGATGTAATAGTCGGCGCACGAGCGATCTGACACAACATCTCCGAGGTAGCGACGGAATGGGAATTTTCCTGTACGACCATTTCACGATTGAACCGTGAATATTAGGAATCCGGTGAAACATCAAATTAACATCGCTGCGGCCGGAAAAAGATCCTGCAAGAACGGCGCCAACGACGACTGAAGAGAATCGTTCAACGTGACAAAAATGCAACCCTTCCTCGAAATTGCTATAGATTTCAATGCTGAGCCATCAACAAGTGACAGAGCCATTCTACAAAACATCATCGATATGGGCTTTCGGAATTGAAGGCCCACTCCTGTACCCTTGATGCCTGCACGACACACAGCTTTACGCCTCGCCTGAGCCAGTCAACACCGATAATGGACTATTGATGACTGAAAACATGTTGCCTGGACGAAAGAGTCTCGTTTTAAATTGTATCAAGCGGAAGGACATATATGGGTATGGAGACAACCTTACGAATCCATGGACCCGGTATGTCAGCAGGGAACTGTTGAAGCTAGTGGGGGCTTTGTAATGGTGTGGGGCGTGTGAAGGTAAGGTGATGTGGGACCCCTGATACGTCTAGATACGACTCTGACAGGTGACACGTACATAAGCATCCTGTCTGATCACCTGCATCCATTCATGTCTATTGTGCATTCCGATGAACTTGGGAAATTCCAGCAGGACAATGCGACACCTCGAACGTCCAGAATTGCAACAGAGCGGCCCCAGAAATACTCTTCTGAGTTTAGACATTTCCACTGGCCACCAAACTCCACAGACATGAACATTATTGAGCATATCTGGGATGCCTTGCCACGTGCTGTTTAGAAGAGATCTTCACCCCCTCGTACTTTTACGGGTTTATGGGCGGCCCTACAGTATTCATAGTGTCAGTTCCTTCCAGAACTGCTTTAGACATTAGTAGTGCCCATGCCACGTCGTGTTACGGCACTGCTGCTTGAGCACAGGGGCCCTACACGATATTAGGCAGGTATATCAACTTTTTTTACTCTTCAGTGTATACGCCAAGTCAGTATTGTACAGTTTTGAAAAAAAAACTATGCATAAAATCATGTACTTCATTCAAAAAAAATTGTATATAAAGCTTTTAATATCCTTAAAAATTATTTTAGAAAAAAATTTACACTAATTCTTAAAAATCCTTAGAAGATTTTCTGTATTCACAATCACAAACAACATAACAATCTCTAACCAAATTGTTTATAATTTTGTGTAAAGAAAAATTTGATAAAGAGCTCTTAAGAATATGAGCGAATTTTCTTAAAAATGTTGCTAAAAGTAATAAAAGCTTTGTGTATAAATTTTGTTTTATGAATGAAGCACATGATTTAATAGAAAGTACTACCACTGCGCCACATGATGTACTTATATATCACTAAAAATGTTTACGCTGGGTTCAGCCAGTTGTATAGCGGTGAAGAAAGTGAGCGCTTGTAATCGGCGCAGCTTCTAGTATAGCTCACGATACCATCATGGACGTGCATTGTGTAGCACCAGTTGATGTACTGAAGGAGATGATTGTGGAACGATGTAAACATAGCTGTGTTCTTCTTCCATGTACTGCAAATCTTGAATACGTGTGCGTTAGTACCTCTTTCCTATCATTTTCGTCCCATCTTTTGCAGTTCCGAAGATGGCCACAGAGAAATCTGAAACCGGGAATTTATATAAATAAATAATTTTAGCTATCTTGGCAGTTGAAAATGTATTGAGTGTTCATACGCACGAATACACTTAACAACGAAAATTCTTGGCCACTGTTAATTTCTTTTGGCTGGCATTACACGCGGTAATGAAAGTAGTGAACAAATATATAAATTAGCACGACTAAGAACTACAGCTAGTCTTTCAGATGTATGGGAACGCTGATACAAAATTTGTCAAACAAAGTAATGAATGTAATGAGTGTAATGGGCAGGGGCACTAGAATGTAGTTTGTGGGCATTAAATTGGGAACGTGGGTGTCACGGGGAGCGTGCAGAGGATAAATCCCAGCAGTCGCACTATCCTCTGTGTCCTCGGTGGTTCAGATGGATAGAGCGTCACCCATGCAAGCAGGAGATACCGGGTTCGAGTCCCGGTCGGGGCACACATTTTCAACTGTTCCCGTTGATGTATATCAACGCCTGTTGACAGCTTAGGGTCTTCATTTAATTATCATTTCATTCTAAGAGAGCTGCATGGTCTTCATACTAGGGGATATATTCTTCTAGCGGGGAAGCAGTTCGCTGCTATGTAGGATGCAAGACACGTCAGTGTTTGCGAGGACATCACGAAAGACCGTTTGAATCCGAGACCGGTGACATTGATAGTCACAGCTGGTAGCTCGTGGCTCAGTCTATCTCTACTACCAATGCAACACTCAGCCGCCAACGCTTGCAGAGGCTGCCATTAGGCTGGGAACAGCGTCAACATTGGGCAAGGTCCGCGCCTCGGACAGGTCTATCAGTGCCAGGCTGTGAATGGGCCCATCTGAAGGACTGTCTGACGATGTCCCTTCTGTGTGAAACCAATCGCTAACAACCTAGGAAGTGGTCTTGAGAGAGTTATTAACAGAATTAACATATCGTTGTTTCCTTTTTAATATTCGTGTTTGATGAAAAAATAAGTTCTTTGTTTCAAAATAAGTTATGTAAATGGTAGCTGCAGTGAATATAGCTATGATCCATAAGAGGACTGAAAAATAAACTTAATTGTTAAGTAATATATTGGTATTTCTGCAACTGGTGCACTTAACCTTTTCATCTGATACTTACTGAAAATGCTGCATTAAAGTACTCATGCGTATGCATGGTGTTAGGGTTATAGGTACAGATACTGCGATAATTGGTACCTTAATATGTACCCACTTCTGTGTGTTGTTTTTTCTCTTTGTCTAACAATCTTGCCGCAAACACATCATATAATTAACTACCTGATGTTTTCTGCACAGACGTAACTGCGCCACTATGTGGACTACTCCTAGCAGTATAAACTGTCCGTTTTGCGTCCATACGTCCTCATTTCAATACCTGATCTGCTTCCCAGGATGAAACAAACATTAATGTCTTGCATGTGCCACATGTACTTGGAGGTACTAACCAACCTAAAAATATACTATTCGCAATAGCTATCATTACTAATCTGAAAATGAAGTAAATATTGATGTACTCTATCTGCAGTCGCCAATAGAAATACTTGCACTTATAGCTCTAACACCCTGTATATCTACGTATGTATGTTCAACATTTCCTCCTAAACCACTGGAACAATTTGGACTAAACATGGTACACATATCATTTGCTGCCTCGATCGAAGCACTGTGAGGGTAACAACCGAATACCTCTGAAAGGCGCTGGAAGGGGGTGAAAAAGAATCGTAACGCACTGCCCGCAAACACTCAAGACTATATTAACCCAGTATTAGAGAAGGAGAGCAATTAGCGGCTTTCAGAAAATTTTAAACGTAATTGTAAACCTTTTCTAAATTTTTGGTTTTTTACATGCTTTGCGACAAATACTTAACACATTAACTCATTTGCAAAGTAAACAGAAGTTTGAACCTCTTTTATATATGGAGTTCGATTCTTTAAAGAGACCGTGTTTTACCGATAAATACATAACATTGTTCCAATAACGTACGCTCACCTGTTTGCTGACGAATCAAAATATTCGTGTCACTGGCATATCTCCAGACAGTCGTCTTTTGAGGGCAATATATTCTTGTTCGCAACCACTTCCATTTTCTAACATTAATTCCATTCCTGTATTAGGTTCACACATGATGACTTCTCTAGTTTTTCTCTGTTTTCCCGCCTTATAAGCAGCAGTAGATAATGTATAAAAAATTCCAGAATTACTTTAAAAGAGTCATAACTAGGAAACTATTAGAGACAGAGAATCGTGGTTTGTTGTAACAAGTTGAACAGCGCTCAAAGTCATTTCTGCTTTGTTGCAGATTTGAACTGAAGCGCATCAAAACGGCGACAGACCAGGATAAGATGCAACGTGTCATCTGGTACGCAGAATCTAAATCTCTGACGACGCTATTGCAGAATTATTGACACCAGTATGACAGAGCACCACTAACAAAAACAAGCATAACGAGATGATTCAAAAACTTTAAACAGACAGTGCCAAAGGCTGTCCTTAAAGTCAACGTGCCCCTGAGTCTCAAGCACGTGTTGACAAAGTGCAACCTGCATATCATCACAGCCCCCAGAAGTCGATTCGTCGTGCATCATACGCATTGCAGGAAGCGAGGTCAGCTGTCCATAAAGTGTTACATGAGTGGTTATGCCTTTTTCCGCATGAAGTGCAAGTAGTCAAAGGGATGCTGCGCTCGATCACTCTCTACGGTATCCATTCGCAGGTTCGATGGTGGCCTCCATAGATGATGAGAATGACTATGCGAAAAAGCGCCTGTTTTCATATGACCCGACGTTGCACATTTCAGGGCATATGAATCACCGCAGTTTAACGATTTAGGACCCAATGGAACACACAACCAGCTCCACATGTCCGTGACCTGAAATAAAAATGCGGTCTTGGTTGCGGAGGTTTCTATTTTCAAATTTCCAAGACACGTTTCGCCTGTGGTGGACATCTTCATATTATAGATGCTAGTCACGGCGCATGCCCTGCGCAAAATGATTACACGATGCAAATACATCGGCAGAATACAAATAGGATATCAAAAACTGAAAATCCCCATTGCCTGTCAACTGGGTTCCTTATTCGTTGCCCTTGCGCAAACGACGCCGCATAAGCAGATGCACAGCAGAGCTTCATGGAGCGGGAGCACAACTGAAGTGCCAAAGAAACTGATATAGGCATGAGTATTCAAATATAGAGATATGTAAATAGGCAGAACACGGTACTGTGGTAGGCAACGCCCATGTATGACAACAAGAGTCCGGAGCAGTTGTTAGAGAGATTATTGCTGTTATAATGGCAAGTTATCAAGATTTAAGTAAGTTTGAACGAGGTGTTACAGTCGTCGCACGAGCGATGGAACACAACATCTCCGAGATAGCAATGAAGTGGGGTTTTCGAGTACGACCATTTCACGAGTGTACCGTGAATGTCGGGAGTCCGGTAAAACCTCAAATCTCCGACATCCCTGAGGCCCGAAAAAGATCCTGCAAGAATGGGATCAACGACGACTGAAAAGAATCGTTCAACGTGACAGATGTGCATCCCTTCAGGAACCTGTTGCACATTTCAATGCTAGGGCATCAAAAACTGTCAGCGTGCGACCCATTCAACGAAACATCATCGATATGTGCTTTCGGAGCCGATGGCCCACTCGTACACCCTTGATGAATGCACGACACAAAGCTTTAAGCCTCGCTGGCCCCGTCAAGACCGACACTGGACTGTTGATGAGTGGAAACATGTTGCCTAATCGGAAGTGTCTCGTTTCAAATTGCAACGAGTGAATGTACGTGTACGGGTGTGGAGACAATCTCATGAATCCATGGACCCTGCATGTCAGCAGGGGACTGTTCAAGCTGGTGGAGCCTCTTTAATGGTGTGGGGCGTCTGCAGTAGGAGTGATATGGGACCCGTGATACATCTAGATACGACTCCGCCAGGTGGCACGTACGTAAGCATCCTGACTGATCACCTGCATCCATTCATGTCCATTGTGCATCCCGACGGACTTGGGCAATTCCAGCAGGAGAATGCGATTCCCCACACGTCCAGAATTGCTACAGAATGGCTCCAGGAACACTCCTCTGAGTTTAAACACTTCTGCTGGCCACCAAATTCCCCAAACATGAACATTATTGAGCATATCTGGGATGCCTTGCAACGTGCTGTTCAGAAGAGATCGCCATCCCCCCTTACTCTTATGGATTTTATGGACAGCCTGCAACATCATGGTGTCAGTTCCTTCCAGCACTACTTCACACATTAGTCGAGTCCATGCCGCGTCGTACTGCGTTGCTTCTGCGTGCTCGATGGGGCATTACACGATATTACACATGTGTACCAGTTTGTTTGACTCTTCAGTGTAGATTCGGGGCCGCTCGTACATGTTGTGCTCCCGCTCCATGAAGCTTCTAACTTGCGCGGCGTCCTTTACGTATGGCAACGAGTAAGGAACACAGTTGACAGATATTTGGGGATTTTCATCTGTATAATATCCCAGTCGCATTTTCTAGTATATTCGCACCGTGTAATCGTTTTCTACGTCTACATCTACATACATACTCCGCAATCCACCATACGGTGCGTGGCGGAGGGTACCTCGTACCACAACTAGCATCTTCTCTCCGGCGTTCCACTCCCAAGCAGAACGAGGGAAAAATGACTGCCTATATGCCTCTGTACGAGCCTTAATCTCTCTTATCTTATCTTTGTGGTCTTTCCGCGAAATATAAGTTGGCGACAGTAAAATTGTACTGCAGTCAGCCTCAAATGCTGACCTCTAAATTTCCTCAGTAGCGATTCACGAAAAGAACGCCTCCTTTCCTCCAGAGACTCCCACCCGAGTTCCCGAAGCATTTCCGTAACACTCGCGTGATGATCAAACCTACCAGTAACAAATCTAGCAGCCCGCCTCTGAATTTCTTCTATGTCCTCCCTCAATACGACCTGATAGGGATCCCAAACGATCGAGCAGGACTCAGGAAAAGGTCGTATTAGAGTTTTATAAGCGGTCTCCTTTACAGATGAACCACATCTTCCCAAAATTCTACTAATGAACCGAAGACGACTATCCGCCTTCCCCACAACTGCCATTACATACTTGTCCCACTTCATATTGCTCTTCAATGTTACGCCCAAATATTTAATCGACGTGTCTGTGTCAAGCGCTACATTACTAATGGAGTATTCAAACATTACGGGATTCTTTTTCCTATTCACCTGCATTAATTTACATTTATCTATATTTAGAGTTAGCTGCTATTCTTTACACCAGTCACAAATCCTGTCCCAGTCATCTTGTATCCTCCTACAGTCACTCAACGACGACACCTTCCCGTACACCACAGCATCATCAGCAAACAGCCGCACATTGCTATCTACCCTATCCAAAAGATCATTTATGTATATAGAAAACATCAGCGGACCTACCACACTTCCCGCGGGCACTCCAGATGATACCCCCACCTCCGATGAACACTCACCCTCGAGGACAACGTACTGGGTTCTATTACTTAAGAAGTCTTCGAGCCACTCGCATGTTTGGGAACCAGTGGGCACCGAGTCAAACGCTTTCCGGAAGTCAAGGAATATGGCATCCGTCTGATACCCTTACGGACGTCGTACGCTGTTTCCAGTTTCTATAATCTGAAGATACCTCCCATGGTCGAACGCGTCATTGAAATTGGAAAATAAAAACCTCCGCAACTAGGACTGTATTTTTATTTCAAATTTTGCGGTGGTTGCTGTATCAACCGAGATGATGGAAAGGAAGAAATTTTATATTAATAATATGCCGATGCTTAAAGTTCGGCGTATTGTACGATAGGGTGATAAACTCCATTTTTCTTCACCGAGAAAACCATACCGGTAAATATTTACCTGGACATGTTCAAACAGTTATCAGAGAGCTGCAGCCTATCGCCACCTTCCAGCATTATGCAGCATGCCAACATTGAAGTTAGGTTTGCAAGATGTGTAGAATGGCACAGTTTCTGAGAGGTGAATGGATCGCCACGGTCAAAAAATTGTTCAAATGGCTCTGAGCACTATGGGACTCAACATCTGAGGTCATCAGTCCCCTAGAACTTAGAACTACTTAAACCTAACTAACCTAAGGACATCACACACATCCATGCCCGAGGCCGGATTCGAACCTGCGCCCGTAGCAGTCTCGCGGTTCCGGACTGAAGCGCCTAGAACCGCACGGCCACCGCGGCCGGCTCGCTACGGTCCTATCGCGTGGCAACTATGGCGTCCTGGTATCACCAATGGAGTTCTTTGTGTGGGGTTACGTGAAGAACGTGTCTACACAACAATATTTAATGACACTCCTTCCCCTCGTGCACGTATCAATGAAGGATTCAGAACTATAGACGTAATACGAAGGTGGTAGGGGAGAAAGGAAAGGGAAGAGAAAAAACTAATTATATCAGCTGCATTAGGACTTGATATGGAGTCAGATCGATACGTGAAAATGTGTATCGGACCGGGCCTCGAACTGGAGATCACGTGCTTACTAGACAGTTCCGTTAAACACTGCTCCACCCGGCCCCGGTGTTTATCGTTAATGCGCGGACTACTTCGGGAGGCCCCACGGCTGACTCAGATTCCCACCTAGTGTTACCTATCCGCAGTCTCCGATCACATCCCTCATCTTCACTATATTTTGATTCCCGCTGGAGGTCCCGAGTTCCGATGCAGGTGGTACGATTTATTTATTTATTAATTATTATTATTATTATTATTTATTTTTTTTTGTTGCTCCCTCCACCTTCAGTTTACATAACACGTATCACAGCTGCAGATTTCACGTGGTGTCTTTTCTTTCGGATACGATGTCTGAAAGAACAAACACCATGCATTCATAGAACTATAGATGCTACAGAACTGTCCCGTGCATGGGCAGAATTTGAGTATTGCACTGATGTTCTACAAGCGATGAGTGAAGCACACAGAAAAATTCTGGAATTACAGAGTAGTACAAAAACCAACGATGCACTATCTGTATTAATTTACAAGTTATGACTTTCTCATGTGATTGCGGTACTTTATGGACACCACACACACTGAGGTGGTGACCGTATCACCTGGACCCTCTGCCACTGGAAAACGGTGGACTGGTCAGATGAGTCCTGATATCAGTTGTAAGAGCTGATGCTAGGGTTTGAGTGTGGTGCAGACCCCACGAAGCCATGGACCCAAGTTATTAACAAGGCACTGTGCAAACTGGTGGTACCTCCAGAATAGTGTGGGCTGTGTTTGCGTAGCATGGATTGGGTCCCCTGGTGCAACTGAACCGATAATTGACTGTAAATGGTTATGTTCGGTTACTTGGAGGCCATTTTCAGCCATTCATGGACTTCATGTTCCCAAATAACAACGGGATTCATATGAATGACAATGGACGACGTCGTTGGGTCACAACTGTTCCTGATTGGTTTGAGGAACATTCCTGAGAATTCTAGAGAATGATATGATCATCCAGCTCGACTGACATGAACCCCAATGAAAGTTTATGGGACATAATCGAAAGGCCAGCTCGTGCATGAAATCCTGCGCCAGCAATACTTTTGCCATATGGATGGCTTTAGAGGCAACGTGGCTCAATATTTCGGCAGAGGACTTGTTGAGTCCATGCCACGTCGTAGCTGCGCTACGCAGGGCAGAAGGATGTCTCCGACACGATATTATGTGGTATCACATGACATATGCAATGACATCCTAGAGGGGCACATCGAACGCCGACTCAAAACATTCCCATATATGGCAATGTCACGGGTACCAGTGACGTCACAGCCGGCAGCTAGCGTATGTAAGGGCGCACCAACAGCCCACGTGCAGTCATACCACTTGACAATGGCCAAGAAGTGTTTGGCCGAAAGCTCGTGTAGTTTTAAGCAATTGACGCGGTTGGAAACCCGAGAACATTTTATTCAATGTTATCGCCGCGAGACTCTGCATTCATACAATGACATCCTAGTTTCAATGTACTAAACTGCTCATATACAATTGGGGATGTGCGTTTTATTTGTGATAGTGTATCTGTAATTGCAAAGGACTGTAATTGCTCCCAGTCCTTTTGAGGATCTCACGCAAATGCGTTGAGAGTCTACGATTGTGGAAGTATTGGAGAGAAAGTACCGCGAGCGCTAGCGTTACCCCAGACAGCAGCTGCCGATGCGTCAGACCACGGGGACTGCAGGTCGCCGCGGAGGTTCCTCTGGCCTCCTTTCGGCTGGCCACGCATCTGCAGTGCAGCCAGCCACTTAGTATGAATTACAATTTCAATATCTCGCTGGCGCTTGTCACTGGCGGCGCGCTGGATAATGTATCGAGGGCGATATTGAATCTGATAGCAGGCCGCCGCTCTTAACTCAATACACCGTCTGCCGGGGCGCCGATAAATTGCGCCCTCCGCTAATGTACTTTGGCGCCGCATTCTGATTAAAATGGAAAACGTTCCGCTGCCTCCGTATACCGCCACCGTGCAGCTGTTAAATAGAACGGGCGCTCTGCAGTACTGCTCAGCCTCTCTTGGAAACAACTTGTTTATCCGACCGGAATCACTGAGGTGTTGAATTGACCAACTCGAAAAATACAACTGCAGCGTAGGATGACATCTATATTCTAACTTGTGCTAACATTTCGCTTCTTAATTTTTCATTACTTCGAAGCCATTTTGATACTACAATATCACTTTCTCCGAACTGTTTAGCAAATTATCGATTATATTTTGAAGAAGGCTGGTAGTAATGAAAACTATATGCATCTTGCACGAGCCTGCATCAATACCAACGTGCATTCTACGTCTAAATCTACATAAATACCTCTCAGGCCATGATATTGTTGATAGTGGAGAGTTCATCGTACCAACATTAACAAATTTACTCCCTACTAGTTGAGAGACCCATCATTGCCTAGGCATTTATTTATACACTGATGATCCAAAGAAACAGGTACACCAGGTTAATACCGTGTAAGACCCCCAAGAGCACGCAGAAGTGCCGCAAAACGACGTGGCGTGCACTCGACTAATGTCTGAAGTAGTGCTGGAGGGAACTGACACTATGAATCTTCCAGTTGTTGTTGTTGTGGTCTTCAGTCCTGAGACTGGTTTGATGCAGCTCTTCATGCTACTCTATCCTGTGCAAGCTTCTTCATCTCCCAGTACCTACTGCAGCGTACATCCTTCTGAATCTGCTTAGTGTATTCATCTCTTGGTCTCCCTCTACGATTTTTACACTCCACGCTGCCCTCCAATACTAAATTGGTGATCCCTCGATGTCTCAGAACATATCCTACCAACCGATCCCTTCTTCTAGTCAAGTTGTGCCGCAAGCTCCTCTTCTCCCCAATTCTATTCAATACCTCCTCACTGCCGGCCGAAGTGGCCGCGCGGTTCTGGCGCTGCAGTCTGGAACCGCGAGACCGCTACGGTCGCAGGTTCGAATCCTGCCTCTGCCATGGATGTGTGTGATGTCCTTAGGTTAGTTAGGTTTAACAAGTTCTAAGTTCTAGGGGACTAATGACCTCAGCAGTTGAGTCCCATAGTGCTCAGAGCCATTTGAACCAATACCTCCTCATTAGCTATGTGATTTACCCATCTAATCTTCAGCATTCTTCTGTAACACCACATTTCGAAAGCTTCTATTCTCTTCTTGTCTAAACTATTTATCGTCCACGTTTCACTTCCATACATGGCTACACTCCACACAAATACTTTCAGAAACGACTTCCTGACATTTAAATCTATACTCGATGTTAACAAATTTTTCTTCTTCAGAAACGCTTTCCTTGCCATTGCCAGTCTACATTTTATATCCTCTCTACTTCGACCATCATCAGTTATTTTGCTCCCCAAATAGCAAAACTCCTTTTTAAGTGTCTCATTTCCTAATCTAATTCCCTCAGCATCACCCGCCTTAATTCGACTACATTCCGTTATCTTCGTTTTGCTTTTGTTGATGTTCATCTTATGCCCTCCTTTCAAGACACTGTCCATTCCGTTCAACTGCTCGTCCAAGTCCTTTGCTGTCTCTGACAGAATTAAAATGTCATCGGCGAACCTCAAAGTTTTTATTTCTTCTCCATGGACTTTAATACCTACTCCAAATTTTTCTTTTGTTTCCTTTACAACTTGCTCAATATACAGATTGAATAACATCGGGGAGGGGCTGTCCATAAATCCGTAAGAGTAGGACGGGGTGGAGATCTCTTCTGAACAGCACGCTACAAGGCATCCCAGATATATGCTCAATAATGTTCATGTCTGGGAAGTTTGGTGGCCAGCGGAAGTGTTTAAACTCAGAAGAGTGTTCCTGGAGCCACTCTGTAGCAATTCTGGCCGTGTGGAATGTCACATTGTCCTGCTGGAATTGCCCAAGTCGGTCGGAATGCACAGTGGACATGAATGGATGCAGGTGATCAGACGGATAATTACGTCCGTGTCACTTTTCAGAGGCGTATCTTGATGTATCAGAGGTTCCACATCACCCCAACTGCACACGACTCACACCATTACAGAGCCTCCACCAGCTTGAACTGTCCCCTGTTGACATGGTGGCGAGGCATAAAGCTTTGTTTCGCGCAGTCATCTTGGGTACACGAGTGGGCCTTCGGCTCCGAAAGCCCATATCGATGATGTCTCGTTGAATGCTTCGCACGCTGACACTTATTGATGGCCTGGCACTGATATCTGCAGCAATTTGCGGAACGGTTGCACTTCTGTCACGTTGAACGATTCTCTTCAATCGCCGTTCATTCCATTCTTGCAGGACCTTTTTCCAGCCGCAGCGTTGTTGGAGATTTGATGTCTTACTTGATTCCTGACATTCACGGTACACTCGTGTAATGGCCGTACTGGAAAATTCCCACTACATCTCTACCTCGGAGATGTGTACCAGCGCTCGTGCGCCGACTGTAATACCACGTTTAAACTCACTTAAATCTTCATAACCTGCCATTGTAGCAGCAGCAACCGATCCAACAACTGCGCCAGACCCTTGTTGTCTTACTTAGACGTTGCCGACCGCAGCGCCGTTTACTGCCTGTTCACGTATCTCTATATTTGAATACGCATGCCCGTACTAATATCTTTGGTGCTTCAGTGTAGCTGTGCCTGATACTTCGAATGTGTGGATTTTTTTATTTATTAAGTTTCTTTTTATACCAAATCAGCACTTACATCTACATCTACATGGCTACTCTGCTAATCATACCTAAGTGCCTGGCAGAGGGTTCATCGAATCACCTTCGCAATAATTCTCTGCTATTCCACTCTCGAACAGCGCACGGAGAAAAAGAACACCTGTATCTTGCGCATTCGGAGGAAAAAGATAGCGGTTAAAATTTCTTGAGAAGATCCCGCCGCAATGAGAAACGCCTTTGTTTTTATGATGTTCGGTCGAAATCCTGTATCATGTCGGTGACACTCTCTCCCCTATTTTTCGATAATACAGAATTTGCAGCCGTTCTTTGACGTTTCTAGATGTACTCCGTCAACTCTACCTGGTAAGGATCACACACTGGGCAGCAATACTCCAAAAGGGGACGAATACGTCTAGCTTAGGCAGTCTGTTTAGCAGATTTATTGCATCTTCTAAGTGTTCTGCCAGTAAAACACACTCTTTGGCTCGCCTTCCCCATAATATTTTCTACGTGTTCTTTCCTATTTAAGTTGTTCGTAATTGTAATTTCTAGGTATTTAGTTGCGTATACGGTCTTATATTTGATTGCTTTATCCTTTAACTGAAGTTTAATGATTACTTTTAATACGCATATCGATGACCTCATACTATTCATTGTTTAGTTTCAATTGCCAATTTTTGTACCATATAGATATCTTATATAAATCTCGTTTCAGTTGGTTTTGAACTTCTGGTGGCTTTACTTCACGATAAACGACAGCATCTTCTGCGAACAACTTGGCTGCTCAGATGGTCTCCTAAATTGTTTATGTAGATAAGGAACAACAGAGGATCGATAACACTACATTGGAGAACGCCAGAAATCACTTCTATTGTATTCGATGACTTTCCGTCAACTGATACGAACTGTGACCTTTCCCACAAGAAATTACGAATCAAGTTCCATAACCGAGACGATAGTCCGTAAGCAAGCAATTTGATTATAACCGTTTGAGAGGTACGGTGTCGAAAGCCTTCTGGCAATCTAGAAATAGTGAAATCAATTTGCAGTCCTTTGTCTATAGCACTTAGCATTTCGTTTGAGTAAAGAACTACTTGTGTCTCACAAGAACGACATTTTCTAAATCCGCGTCGAGTAAGCGTCAATAGACCGTTCTCTTCGAGATAATACTAATGTTCGAACACGTCGACGTTAATGATACGGTCCAGTAATTTAGTGGATTACTCCTATTAGCACTCTTCAGTATTGTTCAGTAACAAGCCGCGCGGGGTAGCCGTGTGGTATGGGGCGTCTTGTCACGGTCCGCGCAGCTCCCCCGCTCGGAGGTTCGAGTCCTCCCTCGTCCTTGGCGTAAGCTAGTTTAAGTTAGATCAAGTAGTGTGAAAGCTTAGGGAGCGATGACCTAAGCAGTTTGGTCCCATAAGATCATACCACAAATTTCCTTTTTGTTCAGGAACTCTGCTTTGCGGAAACTGTTGTAAGCATCTCGCACTGAAGTCCACTCTAAATTTGGAGCTTCTTTAAAAGATCGGCCAGTCTTGGCGGTTTGCGTTCGTTTGAACATGGCATGCTTTTTTCGTTTTCTTTTTCTTTCTTTTTTTGTTCCTGCAACAGTAGTCTGACCCTTTTTTTGTGTACTATGGGGGATGAGCTCCGTCGTTTGTTAATTTGTTTGGAATAAATCTCTCTACTATTTCATTGAATTCAGCCCTCATCTGGTCTACACTACAACGTTTGAAATAAAGGGTGTATCAAAAAGAATCGCCAGATTAAAAAAAATCATAACTATTATGTTATTTGAGATATGTGCGTGAACAACATACTGTTAGAAAGAGCTAACTTACGAGTTTTGGATGGTTACCGCTAGGTAGCAGCAGTGTGTGCCCACTTCAGTTCTAGTAAAAATGGTGTCGGGACAATAGAAAGCGTTTTGTGTTCTGCGTTTTGCGCAGTGCGGGTCAGTAATAACTGTTCAGTCGAACTTTCGTACTAGGTTTAGTATGGATCCTCCTACAGCACAGAGCATTAGACGATGGCATGACCAGTTCCGAGAAACAGGTTGTTTCTGTAAAGGCAAATCGCCGGTCCGCCCCCGAGTGTCTGACACAGACATCGAACGCATTCGCCATCGTTTCACAAGGAATCCGCAGAAATCCATTCGCCGAGCTTCTCAACAGCTCAACACGCCCCCAATGTCCTTTGGGCGTGTGTTACGTCGACGTTTACCCATGAAACCATACAAAATTCATCTACTGCAAGCTCTCCGTGAAGGTGAGAAACAACGTGTGGAGCTCTTTAGTTTCGTTCTTGGCAAGATGGAGGATGCTGTATGGACTACCATAGCAGACACCCGAGACCGTGCGGCTACCTCGCGCGGCAAAGACCGTAGGAGTTTGATGAAGCTCGTTTAAACCCATTAATCCACAACGATCCACGTCAGTGTACTCGGGAACTGGCATTCGGGTGTGTACGGGTACCGCACGCTCTAAGCCAAGATCACAAAAATCAGCGGGTGGCAATATGTGCATCTCTGCTTGCGCATCATCACTTGGCTCGAGGACAATACCGACCATTCATACCCTGTATCGTTCGTTGCTGGTGACCATAAATGTGTCTTTATGCTAACATAAGTAAAAGAAAGGAATGGTTGAGCCCAAACAAATCAGCAACCCACCGTACAAAGAACTGCGCGAACCCGCAAAAGATAATGTTGTGCATGTAGTGCAAAAGTGACGGCTTCATGTACTACGAATAGCTTCTCCGGCGCGTAATCATCACTACTCACATTTATCGTCACAAACTGAGCGACTTCCAGACGCAGTCCTAGAAAAGGGATCAGGAAGACTTCCACGATAACACCCGCCCACATTTTGCTAGACTGACCAAACCCATTTTACAGAAGTTGTGTACCCACCTTTCCACCTGACCTTGCGCCCTCAGGTTTTCCCCTCATCCACTCTCTATCGAACAACCTTCAAGGAAATCCCTTTCCGGACGAAAATGCGCTCCGAACGTGCCTCGACTATTTCTTCGCCTCAAAATCACGTGTTTCTACAGTCGCGGAATCGAAAAGCTACCGGGACGTTTGTAGACCGTCGTAAATAGTGAAGGAGAATATATTATTATGTGTTTTCGTCGTGTTTATCAAACTTATGGGAAAGCGCTACGAACTTCTTGTGACGGTACGTCACATAAATATTGACATTTTTAGCGGTTGTAAATCGTAGTTTACGTATTTTATGAATATAATTAGTGAAAAAGATATAGTTAATGTTCTTGAAACAACTGATATGCAGCGATAGCATCCTTATTTAATGTCTATGAAAATAAAAAAGGATCGAAAGAGACGCGATTGTACGGCCGAGGAGGAAGGACGTATTTTGTGGTAGACACACTGGTTTGTTTCGCTATACGGAAGGCAGCCATTGAGCGGCTACACATATTTTATGTAAGTTATTCGTATTTATGCTTAAATAAACTTGTTATTATTATTACAAAATGAATTTCTTTGTAATAGTTGTCACCTCAAATGTTCACAGTGTCTAACTATTTTTAATAAGCATTTTTTCTGTAATTTGCGCTGCGAGAAGCTCATCTTCCTATGCAGCCTCTGGTCGGCCATTACGCGCCGAAGTATTAATTTATTTTTCAGCGTTAACAGTAACTGTAAATGTGAGAGATTTCGTTATAAGAACAGTTTTAAACTGCAACAGATAATTAATTTACGTCAAAGTTCATGTTTTTAAACTATACAGATTCCATGAGTTCAGGAAGTTTTATCTTGGCCGCTCCACGGCAACAACCGAAATTCTCTGAAGCCTTGCTTTGCAATCAATAAATAGAAATTAACGAAATTACATTCAATTCAATTAACGGCAACTATATTTTAGTTATCACGTTCAAAATCTAAAGTTGGTACATGCATAACTGAGGCCCTTCAAGAACCCGTTTCACATTTACTTATGCACTTAAGTAAAAGTGATAAGAGAAGACAATATCTCTGAGAGAAAGAATCATGTTGATACATTAAAAATAAAAACATATAAAATATATATATAATTTCCATTTGTATATAACGATTAACGAATGCCGATGACGTGACAAGTGACGTCACATTCTCCACTAACCCAACAGCATCATATCTGCAGGTGATATGTGTAATACAGTAGCCTTCGTTAGATCAGAAACCACTCTTGTGTCCGCCTCGGCTTGTGGAGGTCCTCTAGTCATGGGAGCGGACGCAGGGCGTAACCGTAGGTCTACTGCGTTCGGGAAGAGCAGAGCGGCGCTAACAAGACTGGAGGCCAGAGCAGGCGAGTTCCGCGGCCGGTCTTATGCGGACGACCAGGCGGAAGGCGCTGCGGAAGGATTAGCAGAGGAGGCCGGCGGCCCCCCAGGAGCGGGGGCGGCTCTGCGGGGGCGGAAAGCCGACCGGAGGCGGCGCGATTAGCGGATCACAGCCGGCACCCCCTGCGGCCGCAGCCGCCCTCATTTCCTGAGCTCGTTTTCAGTTTCGTGGAGATTTCCGGCCGCTTTTGAGAAAGCCATAGACTAATCCTAAGTTGGCGGCATTACTCAGAAATGATGCGCCTTTCTGGATATCGGAAGTGCCAAGAGTCGAGACTCTGAAACCAATTGACTCTGCCGTCAGCTCTGATAATACTCTCCCTCGTCCATGAGAGCTTCCGGCTGTGATGGAATTGCGTCTAGAAACGTCTGCAGCACGCTCGGAAGCCCTTGATAAGTAGAATATCTACGTCTTACGTATAAAAAGTACACTGAAGTGCCAAAAGTAGTGGTATAGGCATGCGTATTCAAACACAGACATATGTAAACAGGCAGAATACGGCGCTGCAGTCGGCAACACCTATATAAGACAGCAAGTATTTGGCGCGGTTGTTAGATTGATTATTGCTACTACAATGTCACGTTATCAAGATTTAAGTGTGTTTGAACGTGGTGTTACAATTGGCGCACGAGCGATGGGACACAGCATCTTCCAGATAGCGATGAAGTGGGGATTTTCCCCGATTTCTCGAGTGTATTGTGAATATCAGGAATCCGCTAAAACATCATCTCCGACATCGCTGCGGCCAGTAAATTGTCCTGCAAACATAGCGGCAGCCGCCGAGCTGAGAGGACGCGCAGCAGAGCAGCATCAGCACTTGTGTGATAAACTGTAAATTATTTTAGTCTTTGTTTCTTGTTCACGTGCTTCTGCAAAGAAGTGAACTGTAAGTGTGTATTTTACTGTGTAGACTAGTGGTTAGACAATTAATCGTAGTTTATGTCTTGTGAATATCCTTGTGTAGGGCGGCTTCCTAGTGTTAATTTTTCGGGTTGAGAAATTTATTTCTGTTTAATAGTTTGCGGTCTCAGAGTTCAGTGAGAAATCTGCACACCAACTTTTATTGTTACTTTATTCTCCTTCGGTATATTTTCAAACTCAGTAGCACCATTTGAGACCATATATATATATATATATATATATATATATATATATATATATATCTCCTTCGGTATATTTTCAAACTCAGTAGCACCATTTGAGACCATATATATATATATATATATATATATATTATACACAGTACGATATGGCTAGGTATTGTGTTTGTTGTGGGCGGACACAAGGAGGGTTGGCTGCTGTCCGTAAACAGCTGGAAGTTGCCTTGCTACCGTCGACAAGCTTCTAGCTAATTCTCGGACTTGCGGTGACCTCTGGGGGCCAGTGACGATACCTCGACATCTTTGGGGTCACTGCCCTTGGTGGCGTGGACGACACTGCGGCCTCCGATACGCCACATCTGACATGTCCGTTCTCACTCCAGAGTGGATGGTAGACAGTAGTGGGTTCACGCGTCAGTGGGCGGAAGGTCAAAGAGGGAGCAGGCCGTGTGGCTGGCTCCCCACGTCTTAGCAACAGGTACGAGGTGCTTTCCAGTGCTGATGATAACTCTGAGCCAGCACGGTACGCCTCTCCTGTTGGGCCAGCGGTCGATTTTCCTGCCCAGTCCAGACAAGTACAGAGGATGGGTATGCTTGTCATTCAGAGCTCCAATGTTAGGCGGGTGATGGAGCCCCTCAGGAAGTAGCAGGCAAGGCGAGAAAGGATTCCAGTGTGCATTCGGTATGTTTGTCGGGAGGTCTCATCCGTGATGTGAAGGAGACCCTGTCGGCGGCTATCGAGCGCACTGGGTGCAACCGGCACATGTCGGCAGGAATGTCGCCTGCCGCTTGGGTTTTGCGGCCATCCTCGGCTCCTTTCAGCGGCTCGTTAATTTGGCGAAGACAACCAACAACGCACGTTGGGTGCAGGATAAGCTGTCTTTTTGTAGCATCGTGCCCAGGGTTGATCGTGATCCTCTGATTTGAAGCAGAGTGGAGGCTTAGACGGCTCTGCGACGGTATCGCATGCGAATTTCTCGACCTCCGCTATCGGGTGCAGAATTGTAGGGTTTCCCTTAATAGGTCAAGCGTGCAAAGCGGCTACTAAGGTAGCGGAGTACGTGTGGCGTGCACATGGGGCTTTTTTAGGTTTGGGGACCCCTCCCTTGGGAGCAAACACGATTTGTCTGTTAAAGCCACCACAGTGACGTCAGAGAATCTAGGTCCTCGCAGACCAGAAATAGAAAAGATTAATATGATTTTAGTAAACTGCAGGAGCATCCAAGGAAATGACCCAGAATTAGTATAACTTATTGAAGGTTATAATGCACAGATAGTATTGGGAACAGAAAGCTGCAGCCAGACGTCAATGACAACGAAATCCTAAGTTCGGGCTGGAATATTTATAGTGAGGATAGGTTAGTCACCAATGGTGGCGGCGTGTTTATTGCAGTAAAGAATTAGATAAAATCTAGCGAAGTTATCACGGCTTCGGAATATGAATTAATCTGGGTGAAATTCAGTATCAAAGAACGGTCAAGAATGGTGATCGGATGCTTTTATAGACCACCTGGGTCAGGATCTGTAGATGTAGAGCGCTTCAGACAGACTTTGCTGAATATCATTAGTAATTTTCCTCATCACGCCTTTGTAATATGGGGTGAATTTAACTTGCCAGATATAGACAGGGAGTGTTCTGCCATCAAAACTGGTGCCAGAGACAGAGAATCGTGTGGATTTGTTCTGGATGTTTTGTCCGGAAATTACGTTGAGCAGATAGTTAGAGAACCAACTCGCGAGGGTAACGTCTTAGACCTCCTGGCAACAAACAGACCTGAACTTATCGAATCAGTTAACGTAGAGGAACGTATCAGTGATCATAAGGCTGTGACAGCATCTATGACGACGGGTCCTGCAAGGTATGTTAAGAAAGGTAGGAAGATACATTTGCTGAGAAAGAGTGACAGAATACAAATTTCAGAATACCTCAGCAGTCAGCATTAAATATTCTGTGATGAGGACGAAGATGTGGAGAACAAATGGAAAAAATTCAAAGACATCGCTCAATATGCCGTAGATAAGTACGTTCCGAGTAAGGTTTTAAGGGATGGAAAAGATCCGGCATGGATAGCCGTTTTAGAAAAGTGCTACGTAAACAAAGAGCACTTCATCTCAGATTCAAGAGAAGTAAAAACCTAGCTAACAAACAAAATCTGAACGAAGCGAAAATGAGCGTAAGGTGAGCAATGAGAGAAACGTTCAATGATTTCGAAAGTAAGACGTTGTCAACCGACCAGAGTAAAAACCTTAAGAGATTTTGGTCGTATGTAAAATCGGTAAGTGGGTTAAAATCGTCTATTCATTCTCTCAGCGACCTTATCGGCACGGAAGATAGCAGAGAGAAGGTCGAAATTCTGAATTCGGTCTTCCGAAGTTGTTTCACCGCGGAAGATCGTAACACTCTCCCTCCTTTCAATCGTCTTACGAACGTCGAAATGGCAGATAGTGAGGTAACCTATCGCGGAATTGAAAAGCAGCTACAATCGCTTTGTAGTGGAAAGGCATCAGAACCAGATGAGATACTTGTAATAGTCTATAAAAATTATCCAGTGGACAACGGTGCTGAGGCTGATGCCGTGTTCCTTGATTTCAGTAAGGCATTTCACACCGTCCCACATTGCCGCTTAATGAAAATAACACGAGCTTGCAGAGAATCGGAGCAGACTTGCGATTGGATTCAAGATTTTCTTGCAGATAGAACTCAACACGTCGCTCTTAATGGAACTAAATCGACAGATGTAAAGGTTATATCTGGAGTACAACAAGGAAGTGTGATAGGACGGTTGATGTTCACAATATATATAAATGATCTAGTAGAAAGCGTCGGATGCTCTTTAAAGCTATTCGTAGATGCTGCAGTTGTTTATACCAAAGTAGCAACGCCAGAAGATAGTAAGAATTTGCAGGACGACCTGCATAGAATTGATGAATGGTGCAGACTCTGGCAGTTGACCCTGAACGTTAGTAAATGTAGCATATTGCGCACACATAGGAAAAGAAATCCACTACTGTACAGATACACTATTGATGACAAACAGCAGGAGACAGCGTCTGCCGTAAAATATTTAGGAGTAACTGTCCAGAACGACCTTAAGTGGAATGAGCATATAAAATAGATAATGGGAAAAGCAGACACAAGACTCAGACTCATCGGAAGAATCTTAAGGAAATGTAACTCATCCTCGAAGGAAGTGGCTTATAAGGCGCTTGTTCGCCCGATTCTTCAGTATTGTTCATATATCTGGGATCCCTATCAGGTAGGGCTGATAGAGGAGATCGAGAAGATTCAACGAAGAGCGGAGCGTTTCATCACGTGACCGTTTAGCAGGTGAGAGAGCGTTACGGAGATGCTAAACGAACTCCACTGGCAGACGTTACAAGAGAGACGTTGTGCATCACGCAGAGATCTACTATTGAAGTTTCGGGATAGAACTATTCAGGTGCAGTCAAACAACATATTACTTCTCCCCACATACATCTTGCTTATTGACCACGAGGAGAAAATTCGAGAAATTAGAGCCATTACAGAGGCTTACCGACAAACATTCTCCCCACACACTATTCGCGAGTAGAACAGGGTTGGAGGGATCAGATAATGATGCCGAAAGTACTCTCCACCACCCACCATTAGGTGGCTTGCGGAGTATGATGTAGGCGTAGATGAATGGGATCAACGATGACTGAAGAGAATCGTTCAACGTGACAGAGGTGCAATCCTTTTGCAGATTGCTACAGATATCAATGCTGGGCCATCAACAAGTGTCAACGAAACATCATCGATATGAGTTTCCGGAGCTGAAGGCCGACTTGTGTACCATTGATAACACAAAGCATTACACCTCGCCTGGGCCCATCAACACCGACAATGGACTATCGATGACCGGAAACATGTTGCCTGGTCGGACGAGTCTCGTTTCAGATTGTATTGAGTGGATGGACGTGTACACGTTTGGAGACAACCTCATGAATCCATGGGTCCTCCACGTCAGCAGGGGATTGTTCAAGCTGGTGGCGGCTCTGCAATAGTGTGGGGCGTGTGCGGTTGGAGAGATATTGGGACCCTGATACGTCTAGATATGAGTCTGACAGGTGACACGTACGTAAGCGTCGTGCCTGATCATCTCCATCCATTCCTGTCCATTGTGCATTCCGACGACCTTGGTCAATTCGCGCAGGACAATGCGATACCTCACACATTCAGAATTGCTACAGAGTGGCTCCAGGAACACTCTTCTGAGTTTAAACACTTCTACTGGCCACCAAACTCCCCAGACATGAACATTATTGAGGATATCTGGAATGCCTTGCAACGTGCTGTTCAGAAGAGATCTCTACCCGCTCGTACTCTTTCGGATTTATGGACAGCATTACAGGATTCATGGTGTTAATTCCCTCC
This sequence comes from Schistocerca piceifrons, assembly GCF_021461385.2. NCBI lineage: Eukaryota > Metazoa > Arthropoda > Insecta > Orthoptera > Acrididae > Schistocerca > Schistocerca piceifrons. The sequence continues at coordinate 378,996,726 of NC_060139.1, forward strand.
AGAACTACTTCAGACATTAGTCGGGTCCATGCCACGTCGTATTGCGGCACTTGTGCGTTCTCAGGGGGGCCCTACACGATATTAGGCAATCGTGCCAGTTTCTTTGGCTCTTCATTGTATTTTCTTAGCTGCTATCTATGGAAATCAAATCTACCCCTAGGGAATGGCTCCCAGTAGTGAGCCACATGCCATCACCAAATTTGTGTCGTATAAACGCCCTCACGAGACGTACAAGACTTTCTTGAGCAAAAATAACGTACAAGTACATGAGAACTTTGAGTACACCGCCCATATCCGCCATCGATCCAGCAAGCCGCCTATCAGTAGGGTAATTTCAGCTACAGAGGAGAAATTCAGCTTGACTAAAGCCTGGCATCAACAATGGACCACAAAGCAGAGTAATGAAATTTCATATATTCCCCAAAAGCCTCTGAGTTTTGAGTTACCACGTAAAACCTGTTCAGCTCTGAGCAGAATATGGACACAAAATAGTAGATGTGCCTGTTTCTTGCAAAATGGGGCAAGAAATCGACGCCCTTCTGCGAATGTAGTGAAATCCTAACCATAAAACATATCATAGAAGAACGCCCTCGGAGAGCTTATGAAGGGAAATCTGATGATTTCCTGATGGCGACATCAGAAGCAATAGCCTATATTAATGTCAGATGTTTATTTGCAACTGTAATTATTTCAGTTTTAACTATCTGTATTGTCATTTGTGTCTTACTGCCACACGCTAAATAAATAAATCTTAAAATTGTGTTGGAAGTTTTATTTAAATCATCCATAGAAAAAGGTGCCTGTAAGTATCTTCTGAAGGCAAAGAATTTGCAACAGTATCTGTTGGAACAGTGTTTCCATTCCCTTCATTTGAACACAAACACTAGTGACAACTTATCTACCGGTTAAGAGTTTGGCCCACAATAAAAGCTTCTGGTGGGGTGCGGTTACACGAAGAATGAACACTATGAAATACGGCAAGTCTTTATGTATGGCCCAAGTACGTCGCAACCGTACGAGGAATGTAGCAAAACTCCAAACATAGTCCGAAGTGGCACCGTAGGTCGGCAACAAAACGTGGTGAGAACGCAGGGATGAGTACTACAACAGAGTGGTCGCTGTGCACGTAACTTTATGTCGCTCGGGAGACCAACCACTTGACATAACGTGGCGAAGGAGGGCGAGCCTCTGACGCATTGTTGTGTGCTTCCTGGATGCTGAGAGTATGCGGCGCCGCCGTTTGTGAGAGTGACAACATTACCCCACTCTCTAAGTCTCAAGCATTCCTACCTTTTCTTTGTAACGCGTTAACTAAGTCATGTTGTTGGTTATCAAAAGTAACTCAGCTACTATCTCACGACAAGAGCAGCGTTCCCCGTTTACTTAGAACTGACCGTGAAATGATGAACAGTCCGTTCGGAAATGGTTGCCTTACTGCTGTGGCACCGCACTAGAACCCAGATAGCTAACACTTTGCATGGTTTCAGATTACGTGAAATACAGACGGCCCTGTAGCTACGAGGATAATCGCTGGTTTTAAGCTACTGATTGTGAGCGTAAATTTTGTTCACCTCTAATGTGATCAGAACTAACGGTGTACTTTTCCACTATTCGAACTGTATTGCAATATACATCAGAGGAAATGATATTTCTGATCAAATTTATCTTTCATGAAACCGTGCCCTGAATGTTAGAATGGGGACCATAAGAATGTTGCTTTACGATATATACAACTGAATACGTATATGAGTTAGATTACTCAGGTCAAGAAGTGCACCTTTCATAAACCTTGTCTGCAAAGACTACCTTCACTCGCTAAGCAGTGCATTAATAAAACCATTTCCTACAGAACAGTCTTCTTGTTTCCTTGTGCCTCTGTTCCTATCGGCGCATTGTCGGTATGCTCATTAACGGATATGGAGTTAATTTAAAGGGTGGCCGGATGCCCTCCCTATTGCTACCCCATTACCCCCCCCCCCCCCCCCACCTACTCATTCCCCTCCTGGGATGGAATATGAGTAACCCAACTGCCTGCAAATAATGATATTCACGTGAAAGTGAGCCTAAGTTTCTGAAATGATTGAGAATCATGTAACTGAGGCGGGACTTGGGTATCAGCCCGGTATTCATCTAGTGGGCTGTGGGAAACCATCTAAAAACCACATGCACGCTAGCTGCCACTCCTCGTCATTAATCTGCAAGGCGGATTCGCTCCAGGGCCGGTGCATCTCCCCATCCCGGAAGCTGCGCCTCTACACGCATTGCTGAGTACGTCGTTTCCGACAACACAATGCAGCAACAAAATTTCACGCTACACACACTAGTAATTGCAGTAACATCTTGTTACTATGATTTTCAGTCAGATTACTGATTTGACGCAGCTTTTTACATTAATCCATGCTTCCCAAGTGTTTCCATCTGCAAATCGAGTTGATGATGATGTTCGGTTTATGGGCTGCTCAACTGCTGGGTCATCAGCGCACGTACAAAGTCACAATTTTTACACAGCCCAACGCAAATCGGCCGACCACGGTGGCCGAGCGGTTCTAGGCGCTGCAGTCCGGAATCGCGCGACTGCTACGGTTGCAAGTTCGAATCCTGCCTCGGTCATGGATGTGTGTGATGTCCTTAGGTTACTTAGGTTTAAGTAGTTCTAAGTTCTATGGGACTGATGACCTCAGATGTTAAGTCCCATAGTGCTCAGAGCCATTTGAACCCAATGCAAATCGATGTGATCCAGTGGTTAACATATTGGATTATAATTATGGAGGACGATGTTTCAAAACACTATCCAACTATCCAGATTTACATTTCAACGCGAGTTCCCTAAATCGCTTAACGCAAATGCCGGCACGGTCCCTTCCAAAAGATGCAGCCGATTTCCTTTCCTAGCCTTCTCTGTTCCGAGCTTGTCCTCCGTCTCTACTGACCTAGTTGTCGAAAGGACGTTACAGTCCAATCTTCCTTTAATCTTAGTTTCCATCTCTGCATAAACACTGCAAACCAGGATGTCCCAGGAGGAAAGGTTAAAACTCAGGAATATGACAGGGACTCTCATTTGAAGCAAAAATCTTTTTATGAACATATACCCTATTCCGACTGGTTTCCGAGACAGAACACATTTAATTTACACTTGTTTCTGGGATCGCGGCCCGCACCGAGCCTCTTTGACTTGTTAGTCTAGCCCAATCTACCTCGTTGCTTCAACCATTTTGTTTATGGTGTAACTCTGCCATAGGAATAAGAGTGGGCCCATCGTGACCCCTGTGAGATTCCCTTTCTGAATTTTCCTCAGTCATTAAAAGTTTCTCCGGTTAGCGCAACAGAATGTCAATCCTAAGTGCCCTGGTTCGATTTCCGGCTGGTTCGGAGATTTTCTTCGCTTAGGGACTGGGTGTTGTGTTATCCTAATAATCATCATTTCATCCCCATCGACGCACAAGTAGCCGAAGTGGCGTCAAATCGAAAGACTTGCACCCGGCGAACGGTCTACCCCACGGGAGGCCCTAGTCACACGACATTTGCATTTTATTTATTAAAAGTTTCTACTCTTTCTACATTATTTGAATTATTTAGCACAATTTTTTGCATTATATTTTTTAAGTGTGATTCGAACCAGCCATTAGTTCCATAATTAACAGTATACAGTAAATGTGTTCCATCTTGGAAACCGTTCGGAATAAGGCACATATCCTTATGAATTTTTCTCTGTAAGAGAGCTTTCTTGTCATATTCGTGAATATTGACTATTCATACGGGGACACCTTCCATACCACGTTTGAAACAAAAAAGTTTGCTATATGGAACTAAACAGCTGTTAGAATGATACTAAATTTAAGTTGTACTTAAAATTGCTATATTGCAAACTGTAGATACTTTTAAACTCTAGTGTGCGCGTGACCGCAGTAGCCTCGGCTCGCTCCCTCCACAGCTGCCGCATGATCACTCGGTGCGTCATCCCTGACTACAAACTAAGGTGCAATGTATCTAAGTTGAAAAATCCTTTATCTACAGCAGGTACTCTGACATCCCTGTGACGAAAAAACAGCCTGAAATTATTTGTGACGGCCGGTGTAGCCTTGCGGTTCTAGGCGCAACAGTCTGGAACCACGTGACCGCTACGGTCGCAAGTTCGAATCCTGCCTCGGTCATGGATGTGTGTGATGTCCTTAGGTTAGTTAGGTTTAAGTAGTTCTAAGTTCTAGGGGACTGCTGACCACAGATGTTAAGTCCCATACCGCTCAAAGCCATTTGAAACATTTGAGGCGGGCGTCGTGGCCGAGCGGTTCTAGGCGCTACAGTCTGGAACCGCGTGACCGCTACGGTCGCAAGTTCGAATCCTGCCTCGGGCATGGATGTGTGTGATGTCCTTAGGTTAGTTAGGTTTAAGTAGTTCTAAGTTCTAGGGGACTGATGACCTTAGAAGTTAAGTCCCATAGTGCTCAGAGCCATTTGAACCATTTTTGAACCATTTGAAATTATTTGTGCATTTCTGTCAAACAGTCGTCGAACGTCGAGTGCCGAAATTTTTGAAATTCCAAGGCAAGTACTGTGTTCTAACTCATCAAGTTTCAGGGTATTGTTTGTGCACATCCTTTTTTTAACATCAGCCAAAGACAAAAAAAGGGAAAAGTGCGCTTACATTTGGAAATCGTATAGATAAGTTAGCTAACGTAACATAAATAAGAAACCTGGTAATACTTTCAGAGAAATTTTTCCTGTCTGCTGTCACACTGTCCAGTAATACATAACTAGGTCTTTTCGTTAGTTGTTCGTTCGCAGAAAGAAAAGCTGTAACATATTGTTCACATATCTACCAGAAGTACAGTTGCGATCTACCAAACCTGCGTTTCGGTAGTTTTGGTACACTACATAAATGGCGTTGTAAATGGTAACATTACCGGTAGTATTAGTAGAATTTGCAGTTAAAGAAACACAGCTGAATATGTAAAAGAGAAAATGGGAGCCGACATTTGTATTGTATTTTGCCGATAATTAGTACCGAACATCATTCACTGTTAGTTTACCAAGTACTTTATGTCCTCACAGAATTAAAATTGCATTTTATAAGTAATAAAACTTAATTGATAGCGTAACTTCTGAACTTTTATGTGATCAAGGCAGGCAATTACTTTTGATGCTTGTATATACACACAAAATTGTAGTTATTTCGTACCCAACAGAACGTTTTACACCGTGATCAATGTCAAGAGTTTCCTGTTACTATTATAAATGAGGGATTTGCTTATGAAAAAACAGATAACTGTTTTATATAATTCTGACGAAGTACTGAAGCAATGTTTGATGTATTTTTGTGTTTCAATTTTTTTATTTTACTTTTTTGTTAAGGAAATTGGGCCTCCTAGCGCTGTATGATAAATCTGTGTTGTTTTCTTTACTTTTACTACAACATCGCTCTGTTCCACGATAAAAAACAAGAATTTTCGAATAAACCATGAATTAAACATTGACAATTTCAGGTCTGTTATTAATAATGTTTAGTCTTAAGTAATAGACAGGAGGGTTAACTATGCAGAACAAAATTGTTCCTTAGGTTATCCTACCATTTATATGTCCTCACTCAGTTTCTAAACGGTTAACTATTTCCAGTTTTTAGGGGAGTCTAGTAGGACACCTATCACATACGCAAAGAAAGCGACCGTTATGACCTAACGCCCGAACAGTGTACAACACATGCAACATACAGGTAACGCGGTTACGACTCTGACAAAAGTTACTGGGAAAAGCACCTTAGTCTACGCTTGGTTATGGTAGTCTACAGCAGTTTTACAACATTAATCAGAAGTAGTCGTTTGATGGAAAGACAGGCCCAACAATTCGTGTTCCACTAATTAAACTCCAGCCTCATCTTTTCACATCATGCACAGACTTTTGATGTAACTGATAGGATTTTTTCAGGACCCCAGCGTTGGTAGTTCCACGAGTTCACTTTTCCTGGTAAGTGCAGTCATGTTTCATCTGAAAGAAAAAAGAGCACGTCCAGGTTAACCTTTCTATCGTGTACAGACCACGAAACCAGTTGCACTAGTGATGTTGAGTAACAGTATCTCCACTGATCACTGCACACACTACCGTTACTCTTTAACGTTTCAGCTTGACTTCGTGCATGATTCTGTGAGCAGAAGCTACAGACGCACTGCTCTGATATGCTGCAACGATTTTCTCGGATTACTTTCCAGACTTGCTGGGAAGTGGCCTAATATAATCTCAGTTAATACACTTATTTTTCTGGCGTATCCAGTCCCTGAAATTTCATTACCAATTTGCGTGTCTTCGAATTTTTTGGAATGTATTCATGTGAAAATATTTGTATTAAGCCTAACTGATGTTTCACACACAGCACTTTTCTTACATAGCTCAAAGCAACAAAAGCGCTACTACCTATTATTGTCTCATCTAAGAATACATAGCACTTATGCCTCCACGATTAATTATCTGAAAACATTTCCCTTGTATATAATTTGTCCCATGAACGAAAAACAGCATAATATGACTAATGTTAATGAATAATGAAATAATAAGTATACAAGCATAGCGCAATGGAATATGTAAAGGGGGTCTTCAACATTAATTGAAGAAAGTCAACACAGAACCAAGATCTTCAACAATTGTCTAATACCCACATACATAAATGTGTATCTTCTTGTAGAAAAGACCTGTGCAGTGCAGACGTGACTGCACCTTGTATGGTCTAATACCTACTGACAAGAAGTAAAAATCACAAAATGCAGATTCTCGATAGGACTGCATCACATGTCTTGAATATCTCTACTACTGACACCCGTGTTTGAAACAACATAAGCATTTTAAATGCCGGTCTCATCAATAATGAGAATACATTTACAATTATGAGTCTGATAACAGAGAAAATCGTATGCAATGCTATTGGTGTTATAAAGCATGATGACTGGCAGTAAAGTGTCCTGTGCAATGTTCACATCTCTCTTTATTAACTCGGTGACAGTTTTCAATGTATTCTGAATGTTTCTGGGGAATATGTGAATATGCAGCACATTTGACTTGAGACAGAGCAACAGCAAAAGCTTTGGTCAAGCAGGTCGGTGACCGGAGGGCGGGAGCGCGGTCCAGATGGCGCAGGATTCTTGGAAGTGAAGTCGGAAAGTCGGCCTGGAGCCCACAGGGGGTGGCAGGCGTTGTCCTCCCACGCGACTGCTTGTAGCTACTGTCCAGCCAGAGGACAGTACGGTGCCTTGTACGGGAGTCGCGGGATCTGCCACTTGTAGAAAGCGAAGGCCACAGGAAATAAACTCTAGTCTAGTACCGGTCCTTCCTGAATTTCTCAAACCAAGTTCCAAGGCAAAGGACACTGGCAGGAGAATGTGCAGTTGACGTAAAGATGCATGACGTGAGACAACAGTGCTGAAACGAATGCTTTTTGATAGCAGGGGAGAGTTTCATGTTGTCATTGGAGACTGAAAAAGATGGACTATTTCTGGCGGGGTTCTATGTTGGAGAGAAGCCTCATAATTGGACGGCACTGGTTCGTAATTTTGCGATTGGTGACTGGCACCTCTTGGCGGCAAGAAATAGACAGAGCATTAGTGAATGCCGCAAGAGACGGATAGTCCGGTAGGATGCGACACTGTCAGCATTGAGAGTGGAGTAAGATGCCAGAGTGTCTGCAACAGATGTGTGTTAGGACACCGTGGTATCCTGATAGACATGGTGCAGAAGCCCAGCAGAGGATACCACATCCTGGAATCCCGAAAAGGTGCTGATGACTCCATCTTCGTGAAGTGGCAACCACATTTGCAGCACACAGCTCGTCGCAGAACGTCATACTTACGGTGAGGATTCATCGCAGCACCGGCTGTCTGGGGGGAATTCAGTGGGGAAGCCAGTAGGCATTCGTGCGAGATTCTCTCCTGGGAATGAAGAATCTGTAGTGAAAATAAGTTGATAGAGGAGCAGGAGCGTAAGATCTGTGCCCTTCAGGTGCAGTTACAAGGCGCAAACGACGAACTAGATAGGCTGAGGAGGGTGAAGGGTGGTGGGGAATGGGAACTGGCAATTGGCAAGAAGGCAGCTACGAGGAGGAGGTATTCAGACGGCTATACTTTGCGTATATGCAATAGATTTGACCAACTGTCAGCGTTGAGTGGAGAGGAGCCTCTTGTAGCTGTAGATGTAGGGAACATGCAGCAGTCCTAAGAAGTTAGGAGGCCTAAGTAGTTGCAAAGTCAAGTAGAAGGATGAAGGTTCTTTTGCTAGGTAGTTCGCACGATAGAGGTGAGGGTCAGCAGTTGCAGGAAGTGTTGAGGAGTGAGTACCAGGTCACCAGCATTGTGAAGCCTAGTGCAGGGTTGGCTCAGGTGACTGATAGCATACAGGAGTTACGTAGAAATTTTGCAATGGAGGATCAGGTAGTTATAGTGGGTGGAGCAGGGAACAGTCTTGACATGGACGGGTAATAGGATGTATGTGGTGACCTGGTATAGATAGTTACTCAAACTGGTGACACTAATGTGCATTTTATGCAACTGTTTCAGCGTCAGGATCGGCCTCACCTTAATGGAGCTGTTAGGCGCGTTAACATGGGGTTGGGTAGGGCGCTGATGGCAGAGGCATGCGTCACATTTCAGTGGTGCCAGTTGGGTCTATCAGCAGATCAGGTTCCACTAGGCATGGCCTGCACCTCAATAGGCATATGGAGGGGAGGCTAGCAAAGCTTATAGGTGACAATGTAGTGGGTGGTGGTGGGATCACTCGTGGAAAAATTCCTGTAGTAGTTGGTGTTAGAGGTGCAACTTTTTTAGATTGAAGTCAGCTGATAGGTATACCTGTTTAAAGGAAGTCTAACTAAGGGCTCATCTTCAGAGGATGTCATGTTTCCAAGTAGAGAAGGGTTTAGCATATTTCATCAAAATATAAGGGGTATTAGGGACAAAGTTAATGATCTGCTTACAGATGTTGACTCTGAAATTATTGGTATGTTGGAGCACCCATTAAATAATTTGACAATTCAGAGGCTTCTTTACCAGGATACAGATTAGGTGGATCTTTTTCTATTAGTTCCTTTCGGGTTGGGGGAGTGGCTATGTACTTAAAAAACAGTATTCCTTTTTTGTCCATAGACCAATCACAGTACTGCACTGAACAGATATTTGAATGTTGTGTGGAGCAGTGGAATTTAATGAAACTAAACTTCTAACTGTTGTTATTTATAGCTCCCCTAACTCTGACTTCAGAGCGTTTCTGCTCAAGCTAGAGAGAGATCTTGATTTACTTTGTAGGAAGTACCACAAATTAGTTACGTGTGGTGACTTCAATATAAATTTTGTGCATGATGGTGCAAGAAAAAGGATGTTGGTAGATCTCCTATATTCATATGATCTGAAGCAATGTTTTTTCCAACGAGGGAGCAGGGGAACAGTAGCACAGCCATAGACAATATTTTTATACATTCTTCATTACTAGATGGGCACTTTGTTAGTAAAAGCGTGAATGGTCTTTCAGACCATGATGGACAAATTTTAACACTAAAAGGCTTTTGTACTCAAACAACTGTCACATGTAATTACAAACTACGTAGGAAAGTTAATCCAACAGCAATGAAGTGTATTTTAAATCTTCTCAAGGAACAAGAGTGGCAGCTTGCTTATAGTGCCAATAACATAGGTGACAAATATAAAGCTTTCCTTAACACATTTCTTATTCTCTTTGAAAGCTGCTTTCCATTAGAACGTTCTAAACGGGGTAGTAGCAGTAATAGGCAGCCCTGGTAGCTGACTAGTAGGATAAGGATATCAAATGGCTCCGAGCACTATGGGACTCAACTTCTGAGGTCATTAGTCCCCTAGAACTTCGAACTAGTTAAACCTAACTAACCTAAAGACATCACACACATCCATGCCCGAGGCAGGATTCGAACCTGCGACCGTAGCGGTCTTGCGGTTCCAGACTGCAGCGCCTAGAACCGCACGGCCACTACGGCCGGCTGATAAGGATATCATGAAGAACAAAGTGGGAATTATATCAAAATGTTCTAAGTAGTCAAAACAAGCTACAGTAGCCCATTACAAACAGTATTGTAAGGTGCTTAAAAATGTTATTAGGAAGGTAAAGAGTATGTAGTATGCGAAGACGATAGCTAATTCACAGGATAAAATAAAAACCATATGGTCAGTTGTGAAGGAAGTGCCTGGTCAGCAGCACAAGGTCAACGATATAACGCCAGTTCGCAGTAAAAATATTTCTGTTACTGATAAATCAGATATATGAACTGTATTTACCAATCATTTTCTGAGCATTGCTGCTGAATTAAATAAAAATTTAGCTTCTACAAGGAATCATATAACTCTCTTGGCAAATGCCTTTCCGAGATCGATGTCTGAAATATTTATCTGTAATACAGACAAGAGGGAGATTGAGTCAATAATTAAATCACTGAAGACTAAGGACTCTCATGGTTTTGATGAGTGTCTAGCAGAATATTAAAGTACTGTGCTGCACATTTTAACCCTGTATTTATCCATATTTGTAATTTTTCCTTTAGGAATGGTCTGTTTCCTGAACGATTGAAGTACTCAGTAGTAGAGCCGTTTTATTAAGAGGGAGAAAGGTATAATGTAGACAGTTTTCGATCTATTTCCATGCCATCAGTGTTTGCTACAGTTATTGAAAAGGCTGTGTATGTAAGGATAATTGATCATTTTATATCACACGATTTGCCATCAAATGTACAGTTCGGGTTTAGAAGTCGTTTAACAACTGAAAATGTTACTGGATGGGTTAAACAAAAGGTTTCGAATGCTAGGCATATTTTTTTATTTAACTAAGGCGTTTAATTGTGTTGATCAAAAAATATTGCTCCAGAAGTTGGAGCATTACGGAACACGGCGAGTAGCTCACAATTGGTTCACCTCTTACTTTAGCAACAGAGGGCAAAAGGTCATTATTCACAATGTTGAGAATGGCTGTGATGTAGGGTCTGAGTGAGGTACAGCCAAGAGGGGAGGGCCCCAGGAATGCTTTTTTTTTTTTTTTTTTTTTTTTTTAAGGGATGATATGCCCTCTAGTATTACGGGTAACTGTAAAAGATTGCAGTTTGCCGATGACACTAGCTTGGTAGTAAAGGATGTTGTGTGCAACATTGGCTCGGTTTCAAATAGTGCAGGTCATGACCTGCAAAAAATAAACTAACGCTAAATCGCAGTAGGACTCAGTTTTAATTTCACAGAATGGGCATGTGATTAGTGAAACTGAACAGTTCAAATTTCTAGCTGTTCGGATAGATAGTAAAATGTCGTAGGAAGCCCACGTTCAGGATATTGTTCAAAGGCTTAACGGTGCCAGTTTTACTATTCGAACGGTATCAGAAGTGAGTGATCGTTCGACACGAAAAGTAGTCTACTTTGCTTATTTTCATTCGCTTATGTCGTATGGTATTATATTCTGGGTAGCTCTCCCTATTCCAAAGAGTATATTTTGCTCAGAAACCGGCGGTTCGGGCAATAAGTGGTGTAAGTCCACGAATCTCTTCTCGACCCCTCTTCACGAGTCTGGGTATTTTGACATTGGCCTCTCAATATATAGGGTGAGTCACCTAACATTACTGCTGGATATATTTCGTAAACCACATCAAATACTGACGAATCGATTCCACAGACAGAACGTGAGGAGTGGGGCTAATGTAACTGGTTAATACAAACCATAAAAACTGCACGTAAGTATGTTTTATAACACAAACCTACGTTTTTTTTAATGGAACCACGTTAGTTTTGTTAGCACATCTGAACATATAAACAAATACCTAATCAGTGCCGTTTGTTGCATTGTAAAATGTTAATTACATCCGGAGATATTGTAACCCAAAGTTGACGCTTGAGTACCACTCCTCCGCTGTTCAATCGTGTGTATCGGAGAGCACCGAATTACGTAGGGATCCAAAGGGAACGGTGATGGACCTTAGGCACAGAAGAGACTGGAACAGCACATTACGTCCACATGCTAACGCCTTTTTATTGGTCTTTTTCACTGACGCACATGTACATTACCATGACGGGTGAGGTACACGTACACACGTGGTTTCCGTTTTAAATTACGGAGTGGAATAGAGTCTGTCCCGACATGTCAGGCCAATAGATGTTCAATGTGATGGCCATCATTTGCTGCACACAATTGCAATCTCTGGCGTAATGAATGTCATACACGCCGCAGTACATGTGGTATAATGTCGCCGCAGATGCCACAAAACGTTGTTTCATATCCTCTGGGATTGTAGGCACATCACGGTACACATTCTCCTTTAACGTACCCCACAGAAAGAAGTCCAGAGGTGTAAGATCAGGAGAACGGGCTGGTCAACTTATGCGTCCTCCACGTCCTATGAAACGCCCGTTGAACATCCAGTCAAGGGTCAGCCTAGTGTTAATTGCGGAATGTGCAGGTGCACCATTATGCTGATACCACAAACGTCGACGCGTTTCCAGTGGGACATTTTTGAGCAACGTTGGCAGATCATTCTGTAGAAACGCGATGTAGTTGCAGCTGTTTGGACCCCTGCAATGAAGTGAGAACCAATGGGGTGGTCGCCAATGATTCCGCACCATACATTTACAGTCCACGGTCGCTGTCGCTCTACCCGTCTGAGCCAGCAAGGATTGTCCACGGACCAGTAATGCATGTGCCGTAGATTCACTGCCCCGTGGTTTGTGAAACCCGCTTCATCGGTAAACAGGTAGAACTGCAACGCTTTCTCTGTTAATGCCCATTGACAGAATTGCACTCGATGATTAAAGTCATCACCATGTAATTGCTGGTGTAGCGACACATGAAACGGGTGTGAGCGGTAACGATGCAGTATGCGCATGACACTACTTTGACTCAGTCCACCGGCTCTCGCAATGTCCCGTGTACTCATGTGTGGGTTCATGGCAACAGCAGCTAACACACCAGCTGCACCCGCTTCTCCTGTGACGGGCCTGTTACGGACCCGTTTGCGTGCTACGACCATACCTGTTGCATACAGTTGGCGGTAGATGTTCTGCAATTTGCGGCACGTTGGATGCTCTCTGTCCGGGTACCGTTCTGCATACACCCTGCAGGCTTCAGCTGCATTTCGTCGACACTCGCCATAAATGAGTATCATCTCCGCCTTTTGAGAGTTCGAATACACCATGGTCACAGTTCCTACAACACTACACTATCACAGACGTCTGGTAACACGGTGTACTACAGTTGGTCTGCGTGCGGAGACGAATGCAGAATAACAATAGCAGCACGCGCTACATGCGGACACTGCGACAGCTAGACCAAACCACAACAGTGCACTAAAGCCACACTCGTAAACACGGTCGTCATCGTAAACATGTCCCTGCAGATGCCGCTCGCCGACCGTGGCCCGTGTTTGTTACAACACGCAACTGAACGTCGGAGGTTTCAAGCTTCAACTTTAGGTTACAATATCTCCGGATGTAATTATCATTTTACAATGCAACAAACGGCACTGATTACGTATTTGTTTATATGTTCAAATGTGCTAACAAAACTAACGTGGTTCCATTTAAAAAAAACGAAGGTTTGTGTTAAGAAACATACTTCCGTGCATTTTTGTATGGTTTGCATTAAACAATTACACTAGCCCCTTTCCTCACGTTCGGTCTGTGGAATCGGTTTGTCAGTATTTGATGTGGTTTACGAAATATATCCAGCGGTAACGTTAGGTGACTCACCCTGTATACAGTCCTTTCTGTTATTTCTTGTTAACAATATTAGCTTATTCCCAAGAATAAGCAGCTTTCACTTACTTGTTAGTTAATACTCGGCAGAAACCAAACCTGCATTTGGATCGGACTTCCTTAACTCTTGTGCAGAAAGGTATGAAGTGTACTGCTGTATCCATTTTTAATAAGCTATTACTCGATTTCAAAAATCTTAGCAGTAACCTACGCGCTTTCAAATCGAAACTGAAGAGTTTACTAATGGGTCACTCCTTCTATTCTGTAGAGGAGTTCCTTGAAAAAGTAAGCTGATTGTTGTTGTATTGTTGATTGCGTTTACTTAATCTTATGATTGACTTTGTTTGGGTTCATAAGCACTTTATTTTAAACTGTTATTACTTTTATGGTGTAATTTCTTGTACTGACACGTTCCATGATCATGGAGATATGATCCTGTATTTGGTCCTACGGAACTTGAAGTGTAAATAAAATAAAAATAAATATTGATGTTACATACTTCACGATTCTATGATTTTTAATGTGTATCTTCCTCCTCCTGTGCTTCCAGAGCGCTGAATTTTTTTCCATTTTATCCCAGTCAATAGATACTTCCACCTGGGTAGTCTCTTCATTCCTTGTTCCAGTGTGTCAGCCGTCTGCTGGACTACGGCGGAAGCCTCTAACACCTTGTGTTTGCGACCAGTTGTCGGGGACTCCCCCCGTTCTCACTGTGCAGAATTCCCTGAACAGCTCTCCTTTGGTGTCAGACTGACGACTCGTTGAGTGTCTTTTGCAAGCTTACACACGTGAGGGGTCGTGAGGGGCTGTTGTGTAATCGAACAGCTGCTGGAGAGTACCGCGCTCGTTATATTTTTTCCAGAAGGTGCTAAGTTGGCAGTGGGTCCCTTCCATCAATCGCCAGCTTTTCACGAAAATATCTCTACTGAAAACAGAAAGCATTCAATGCGTCCACCCTGTCCGCTACTCGAATTTCAAGGAAGGTTATCCCAACGTCAACAAAAGTGTAAGCGGCCCTTTTTGTAACCCAGTTGCATTTCAGTAACTAGCTATCTACCAATCTTTCACATTCACTACAGCAAATAAACATATATGTATGTGTGTACGCATGTTGGTACAGATTGATGTTTGGATGCAAGCTCTTAAAGAGATAGTATACTCTTCTTTTATTTACATGTCACGTTGTAGAATTTCATTGGCTATGTCTCTTGGTTCTATTAATTTCCTGAAGAGCTCTCCTGCTTGCTTAGATACATAACGTGCCTTCTTGTATAGCATTCTCAACGTCCCACCTGCTTTTCAAAATATGGGCAGTAGTGCACAAATGTACCGTTCAAATGGCTCTGAGCACTATGAGACTTAACATCTATGGTCATCAGTCCCCTAGAACCTAGAACTACTTAAACCTAACTAATCTAAGGACAGCACACAACACCCAGTCATCACGAGGCATAGAAAATACCTGACCCCGCCGGGAATCGAACCCGGGAAAATGTACCGTACTAGTGTCTATGTTACGTAACAGTTTTCTCGCTTCTTAATTTTTGAAGATGAAGGAGGCTATAATGAAGTTCGAAAAATGAGGGGCCGTTATTCAGTAATGAAGAAAAAAGAGATATGTTTCGACTGGACCTCAAGAACAGTCTAATTCTGGGGTGTACGATAAATCTACCGAGAAATGACGAAACCATGCAAGACGGGTAACACTACTTTTGTTAGTTTAAGAACTGATGACAGCGAATTCTGTAGACCAAACTAATAGAAGAAAATACGAATTTGGGGAAAAGGGTCGGGACTCCGAGACCAGTGATATTAGATTCACCAACTGTTCTGGTTTCTTGTTACCAATGCGTGGCTTCCTCAGTGCTCACACATAACCTCGGAGTGTTAAGATGTCTGGCAGGTTTACGGCGTACCGTTTCCCCTTTAAAATGCATTCGACTTACAAGGCGATTAGTGGAGATGAATATTCATGAGGGAGGAGCGAGCAAGAAAGGAATTTACAGGCGAGTAAGGTAATGAAAAAGTAAAGCCATCTGCCCAGTGCTGGCCCAGATGGAAAACATAAAAGAGTTCCTTAATACCTGGATAAGCCAAATGATTACCGCATCTCGTCACGGAAATATTACACTGTTTCATCTGCTTGAGTGCACAGAACCATTTCCGATTGCATTTTCGGGGAAAAAGCCTGCTTATAAAAGCGTTGAGACCCCCTTCTGCAAAATCATGTGACAAATTTAAAACTAACGTTTTCGTGAAATAACGCAGGGATTCGGCCGTCACGCTACTGGTATAACGGCAGTCGCCCGATTAACGTTACATATCTCAGTGTTGAAAGTCAAGCGTTGACGTTGTTTCCAATGAAAGTTTACAGCAAATCATGGTGCACGTGAACACGAAAAAAAAATCGAGATCTACAGGAAGTCGAGTCATCTCATGCAGAGCATTTAGAGAGCTAAGGGTCAACAAATCCGTCATTCTTATGCATTCTGCTGTTCCTTAGGTGCTTCTATCTTATTATCATTATTATTATCTCCTCAGAATGTGATCCGGCTACGCAAATGTATGAAAGACTGTTTTTATAACGCTTCCTTTCATTTATTAAGTATCCTCAGCACACATTAACACATATTTGTTGTATGTGCACAAACAGTGTGCTGTGTTTTTAGACGTATTACTATATTAAATTTTTTCCGTTGGTCTCTCGTGGAGCGCTAGTTTCTTAAAGTTAAATTAGTGTTTGGTTGCACTCACTATTCTTTGAGATGCTATTATCAGAAATAGGTCGTCGTGGAAAAAATGTGTCTTGCCGTCCTGCGTGCACCAGGACGTCCGATTTTCAGCATTAACTGACATACTTCATTTAAACACTTCACTTTCTGAGTGTATATTTCTTAAATGTGTTTTAACTGAGATGTTTACTGTTTACGATGTTGCCACGTGTCACTGTGTGTTGTTCAGTCGTCTTTTGTTTGAGGTGCATATCTATATGTGTCTGATACGTGTTTGTGTGTTAGGTAGCTATTTCTGCGACAGTGTGCTTTGGCAGAAGGGGAATTCTAGTGAATAAAATCACAAATATAGGGTTTGTTTTTCTACAATAGCCGGCCGCGGTGGCCGAGCGGTTCTAGGCGCTTCAGCCAGGAACCGCGCTTTTGCTACGGTCACAGATTCGAATTCTGCCTCGGGCATGGATGTGTGTGATGTCCTTAGGTTAGTTAGGTTTAAGTAGTTCTAAGTTCTAGGGGACTAATGACCTCAGATGTTAAGTCCCATAGTGCTCAGAGCCATTTTTTCTACAATATGTAAGGGGAATCGTTTGTAGGAAGACTGAATAAATTACAATTGAGTCTGATTTACGTTCTACATGATGATTTTTTTACTGTTTTAGTGGTTAATACGAACGGTGAGTTGTTACTTCTATTAATTTGGTCATTTCTTACTTTTCTCTTTGTTGTAAGTCCCTTGTACATGAGCCGCTGAGAACCAAAGTCGTCTAAGTTAAAGAAAACTGTAGTTTTTAAGTTATACCACCCAGTTTACTCACAATGAACGGAAATTTCTCCTACCGGAGCCCCTTGAGAACTCCAAATGCATTCTTCCTCTCACGCCAGAGTGAAGTCCATCACCAGCAGGAATAGTGGTACAAGTCAAACAGCAAGGCCACGCTGTTCCGTTCTTTTGTGTTGTTTTGCGTGTTTATTTACGGTCTAAAATCAAAAAGGCACTGTAACAGTGCTAATAAGTAATAGTACTGTTTTCTTTCTTCAGATTTCTAATATCCAGATGTTATTAAAGCAGAAACTGTCTTTATAAGGGTAGTTTGGACTACAGGTTGAAGTCTGGGTTAAAGTCTACACACATAAAGCAGTGATGTCTCACATTAAATATGTAACCCATAAAGCTCATCCCTCTTACAGTGTTGACGACCTGTCAGAGAGGCGAAAAGGAAAGACCCGATGACACTTCTCCCACACATTCTTGTGGTGCGCTTTCTTCAACGAACTGACAAATGCATGTTCGGCTCAGCAATCTGGACTTTGACATGTTGACCCTTTGGCAAAAGAAGATGATGTGGATAGTGGAATCGAGTAAACAGGCATACACCATTATGATACCTCTTGAAATATAAGCATTCAGAAATTTATTTACAATCCATAGATGAATGCATGGTTAACTATTACACATACTCATTACGTAGCATTCTAGTAATTAACAGCAATAATGCAATTATTTTAACTCAGTTTGTGAAAAATAACTGCATAATGGGACTAATAAGTGCAGACTTAAAAATGCCTCTGAGCACTATGGGACTCAACTGCTGTGGTCATAAGTCCCCTAGAACTTAGAACTACTTAAACCTAACTAACCTAAGGACATCACACACATCCATGCCCGAGGCAGGATTCGAACCTGCGACCGTAGCGGTCGTGCGGCTCCAGACTGTAGCGCCTTTAACTGCTCGGCCACTCCGGCCGGCCGCGCAGACTTACATTTACTATATCACATCATGTTTATGGTTTATAAATAAATTGCAATAATGGAGATTAAAAGACAACATACTCCTCCTTAGGTATTCAACTTCCCAAAACGTTTATAAGAACAGCGGTACAACTCTCGATTTATTCTACTTTACCTTTCACTATACATAAATTTCTGAGTGGAAAAATGGTACTTCAACTTTCAGGGAATACAAAAAGGAATTTAATGTAGAAATAACTAAAATGTCTGTAGTAAACGTAATTATAATATCTCATTTGTACATTTCATCAGATGAACCACGAAATGTTGCCGAGTATGAATTTACATTAAACGAAACGCAAATCCTTTCATTTCTCAGAAGTTGGAAAAATTGAGTTATACCAATTTGGCTCTCAGCGGCTCATATCAAATTGCAGTCTTAGGAATTCCTGTCCAGTTTGTTCATTCTAGTAATTTTCATATCTTGTTCCATGTTAGATGGTTCATCCACACGTTTTATTAGGTGCTCAGCAAATGTAGACTGTCTGTTTCCACGCCTCCAGCTACTTATTTCTTCCTTGTATTTCCTTATAATATTTCTATTTGTCAGATACCCTGAGTTGTAATCTTGACATTATATCTGTAATACAGTAACATATCTAGGGCATTACATAATCCACTTATTATATACAACGAAGTGGGAAAAGTCATGTGGTAGTGATTTGCACATATACAGATGGCGCTGGGACTGCGTTCACGAGTTATAAAAGGGCAGTGCGTTGGCGGAGCTATAATTTGTACTCACATGATTCATGTGAAAAGTTTTCCGACGTGATTATGGTCTCACAACGGTAATTAACAAACGCTCAATGGTAGTTGGAGCTAGACGCATGGGACGATCTGAGGGCAGCGACGTTTGAGTATAGTAGTCAGTAATAACAGACAAGAAACACTGTGTGAAATAACGTAGAAATCAGTGTGGGACGTAGACGAATGTATCCGTTAAGACAGGCGAAATTTGATGTTAATAGGCTATGGCAGCTGACGAACGACGCGAGTGCCTTTGCTAATAGCACGATATTGACTGTAGCGCCTCTCCTGGGCTCGTGGCCATATTGGTTGGACTCTAGACGACTAGAAAACGACGGCCTGCTCGGATCCCGAGCTGATAGTAGGGTTCGAGTGTGACGCAGATCACACGAAGCCATGGACCCAAGTTGTCAACAACTGTCCTGGCTTGTGGTGGCTCCATAATACTGTGGACTTTGTTTACATGGAACAGACTGGGTCCTCTGGTCCAACTGAACTGATAATTGAGTTGAAATGGTTATGTTCGGTTACTTGGATAACATTTATCACCATTCATGGACTTCACGTTCCCAAATAGTGAAGCAATTTTTTATGGATGACAGTTCGCCATGTCACTGCCATAACCGGCATGGAAGAGTTGAAGGGTATGATGAGTGGCTGGTAGGCAATGTTGTCAGCTTACCGCAAGAGGTGGCGGTTTGGGAATGTTTGCAGTGTACAGGATGTAAAGACAGGTGAGAGGACCGAGCCTTGAGGTACACTTGCAGCGGGAACAGGCATGGTTGATCGTGATATGTGTAGGACAAGATTGAAGGAAGGATGCTGTACGGTGGACATAGTTAACTGGGAGTGCATTAGATTTAGCTCGAAGTGCGATCCGGAATGCCATACTCGGTCGAAGGCTTTCTGGATACCAAGGGAGACAAATATTGTGGACTTACATTTATTCAGTTGATGGGAGATTAGGTGGGCAAGGTGAAGAAGTTGACCATCGATGGAATAGGTCGGACGAAATCGACACTGGGCATTGGTAAGGTAGGTAGGTTGCAAGGTGCTGGTGGATTCGTCGGGCATGAATGGTTTCAACGATTTTTCTGAAAACTGAGATGAGGCTGACAGGTCGATATGACGAGGTTTCAGGAATAGGAGGACTTTGGGCGTCTTCCACTGCCCTGGGTAATAAACTGTGTACAGAGTGGTACCGTCACTAATGGCAAGAGATTCGTGATAAGCTCTTGGGCTTTCCTTGAGTTGGCGGCAGGTGATTGTGCTGTGACTGGGTGCAATGTTTCGCTTTTTAGCGAATGTTTGTGTAATGTCATCAGCTGTTATTGGAGTTTTAGTCCTCTTCGAGGAGTACTGTGTAAGTACTGGAAGTTTGGTGCGAGAAGTGGGATGGTTGTGCTGGTACGTTCATACACATCATGTAATCAAAGTGGGGATCATGTGGGATGGTGAATGTGTCTCCTAGGTAGGACGCCAAGTGACTGGCTTTGGCGAAGTCGTTTGGAAGTGGTCTGTTGCTATGTAGTATGGATGGATGGAAGTGGGGTTGTTTCCAGACAGTCTATAGAATTCTCTCCGATACTTTGTAGAGTTTATAGATTTTTCCTTTAGTTTAGTGTACGTTATGCCCTACTCCCAACGTCGTTTGGCTTGTAAGTAATTGCGAACATGTGGCTGGAGCTGTCGGTGACATGTGAGCGGGTCTCGGTCACAAGTACAAAGGAATTATCTGTATGTACAACGGTGTTCTTCGAGGAGGGCAAGAGCATGTGGCGGAAGAGTAGGACGGTCGTAGTAGAGAGTTTGGAGTGGAATATGGTTGAAAGTGGCATCCGAGTTGGTGTGTTTTAGAAGTCAGCCTCACTCTGCATGCCAGGATTTTGAAGGCTGGAATCGTGGTTTTCGATAATGGTATGCATTTTGGCACAGTATGCATTCCAGTCTGCATGGAAATAATCATGGATACGTCAGGGTGGATGGTTATGAGTGATGTGGGTTTAATTGGGTACATGGCATGAGATCTGGAGAACAGGTAGGATATTCCCAGAAACAGACTTCTACTGTATTGCACCATATGATGTTGGGGGAGACAGTAATGACATCAAGGGTGGTACCTGTGTCAGGAAGTGTGAAGACAGGGAGATAGATACCGTGGCCGCTGAGGATTTTGGTTAAGTGAAGCCACCACCGTTTTTCGATGGGAGTGCAGGAGTAAAGGTTAAGGTCAGCTGCGATTATGTATGTGTTAAAATTTTGGATTAAATGGGTCAGGATATCGTAAGGGATGAGCTGGTTAGGGAGGATTTAAATAGTGGCAAGAGCAAATGAGAGTTTTGAGAAGACGATAGCGAGGCTGATGTGATCAGTTGGATCACTGAGGAGCGGTTGGGGAGCGGTGGGGTATTTCGGAGATGAGCGATGGCGACTCTACTACAGGCAATAAGAGGGGATTGTCAGTTGGATGTAATATGTAAGGAGACATGCAGATGGAATGGTGAGGTTTGAGAAAGGTTTGGTTGAGGAGGAGGGCATGGGCTTCATGTTGATGGAGAGTACAGATAAAAAGATGTTGATTAGAGCGGAGGAATCGGATATTTTGGTAGAGGATGTTGTATGTCATGCTGCACTATTTTCAGCAAACCAATGAGTTTGAAGAGCGAGTTAGACCAGTGTATCGAGACGATCTAAAATGAAATGGGCTTGATTTTGGGAATACTGAGATGGAAGGTAGTGCAGTGGCGAGGGTTATTTGTTGTTGGTTGTGGGGGTCTTTCAAAAGGATGTATGATATGCAGGATTAATGTTATGGAACGGGTTATGTCTTCACCGGTGGGTGGATGATGAAGGAGCTGTCTGCGTGGAGCGGTTGATCAACTGTGCCTATGGGAACTGTGAGTGAAGGCTTTCTGGGAGAGGGCTTGGATTTGCATTTGTGGGAGTAGATGGAGTAGGTGGGGTGAGGCTGATCACAGGTGCTGCAGGTAGGCGGGGAATTTAGGTTGGGACATAGTCTGTGAAGATGGCTTCTCTTGCACTGAGGGCAGGTGGATGAGTTCCTGCAATACTCCTCCACTGCGGTACTGTGCCTACTGGTTGGAGATTCTGGTTAGTGGCAAGGAGGTGCACTTACACATGTTCCACCTGTAGTAAAAGCGTTCAGACATTCGATTCGCTTATTGACGTATGTTCAGCGGCTGTAAGAGTCTGAAGACATCTCTGCAATTTGATTACACCATACAAATTAAAACCGTTATCTCTGTTTATTAAGTTACTGGTTGACATAATTTCTATGGCTTCCTTGGAAATAGAATCTCAAAAGATAGAGGTGGATGTTAAAATCTTCATGTCACTTTAGTTCTTCGAATGACTCGTATCTATACAATGTTCTGCCACAGCTGACTTGTTCCATGCACATGACCAACGCGTACTAATCTGTATTTACATGCCAATAGCTGACATCATCCATCTCATACCATAGGTGTCTTTTTAAGGCCTTAGTGCAGAGGGCACGCTGCATATCCGATAATAATATTTTGCAAGATGAGCTCACACACCTCAAGACCATTTTTAAAGCGAATGGATATTCCCTGAAACAAATTCACAGAGCATTCAATGTGGATCTTGGACTGCAAGTGCATGATCTGGAAGAAGAAAGTAATATCTTTAGCTCAAGAGCGTTTTCGCTTTATGTAGGTTCTCTTTCCTGGAAGATAAGCCGAATTCTCGAGAAACACAGTGTTAAGGTGAAGTTCCGGCCTCCTATGAAGATTGTAGTCTTGCTCGGTTCTCTGAAGAATGGTTAATTGCTTCGTAAAGCGGATGTATATCAGATTCCCTACGTGAATTGTGATATGTCATATGTAGGTCAGACGACACTCACCGTTCTTGAGAGATGCGTACGACGCCAAAAATACAGACGCTTGCTACGGCCAGGCAAATCAGCTGTGGCAGAGCATTGTTTGTACAGATACGGGTCATTCGATGAACTACAGTGACTTGAAGATTTTAGCATCCTCCTCTCCATTTTCTGATTCTATTTTCAAGTAATCCGTAGAAGTTAGATTTACCAATAACTTAATAAATAGAGATAATGGTTTTAATTTGGTTGAGGCATGGAATCCGGCTCATGGTGTAATTAAATTGCGGGGAAGTGCTCAAGGTGTTATCGCCGCTGAACACACATCGATAAGCCACTCGAATGTCTGAACGCTTTCACCGTAAGTGGCCCTCTTTGTCTCCGGCCAGCATCTGTGACCCGCCTGTGCAGTACCGCCGTGGGGAAATGTATAAGGCAATGCCGATTTACGTAGACTTTACTTATATGTCTGGTTCGGAATGATGCTACGTATTGTAGTGCAAGGACTTTGACGTGGGTTATAATGCAAATAATTGACAAAATGTACGAATCCCAGACAGAGAAATAATTCGTAGTAAGTTTTCCGTTTTATGATTACGTTCCCTATTTTTAAATGGTGGAGTTTTCTGTTAGCCACTTCTAAAGTCTGTTTGCTCTTTTGCCTTCTCTGAGTGATTGTTGCAATTCCACATAAATTTCTTGTCCATCAGATAGAGGAAACTTAAAGGTTAATAAGTGTTTTTATTTCTTGTCCGTCTCCTCTCTTTCGAACTGGATCAAGTCCTTTGTCTTTGTGGTTTTTGGGAAACTCTCTTCCGAAGCAGACAGTCTTTAAAACTTTTTTCACGTCCCTCTGCAATGTATTTCTCCAGCATTAGCCGTTTCCATATAAACACCATATTCCCCTTGTGTCATTCCTATCGTCGTACGACGAATGCCTTTACCCACTTTTTGTAATAAAACACAAGCTATTAACTTTTTGTCTTTGTACAATGAAAATGAAAATGTTTGGTAGCTGCGTTCAAGGTTTGTTACAATAATCTGTTATTTTTTTTTACTTTATAAAATAAAAATAAGAAATTTTTTAGCTACTGTGAGGTTTTTTTATAGCCAAATGACTTTCATGAAAGATATGAAGAACGATTTTTATGGGACTTTTAATACTTCCTCTGCAATTACTTCTTGAACTGTATTACGTTCAATCGTCTCTCCTTCATTTCATGGACTTTTCCTTGTATTGTTAGTCACTGTACAGTGTTAACTGATAGAACCACCCCAGTGTAAGCTTCTGTTCTATTTTCTATAAGACATTCTTGATTTTATGCGGTGGGGTCTTCTTGTTGAAGTACCATCACCTCCTGTGCATGGTGTTACTGCCAAAGCGTCTCTTCTTCGCGGCTATTTTCGCAAGCTGGTGCGTGCTGCGGGCGGAAACCACGTCTTCTCTTGAGTATCGTGGGATCTATAGTCAGGTTTCATTCAACTCTCTCAGATACACACAAATTATCCACTTCATAAATCTGGAACTTGGAACTTTGATCAAAGTGATCTGGAAGAGCTACACTATGTGTTAATATTACTTTTATGTGCGGCAACAAATTATTGAGACGATAAACGGACAGTTTACGAAAATGTCTTTTCTGATGAGGTTAGCGAATTTTTTTCCTGAGTGAAACATATTTTTGTGGACGTTAGATGAAAAAATTAACCGAATGAACTATTAAGAATGCTTCAAATTTTCATCCACTCCAAACCGGAGCTCTCTGAGTTTTCTAACACGAAGTAATGTCAGTTAAATACGACGCAAAATGGTCAGTTCGCGCGGCGATTATTAAGGCTTATAATTAACTGTATAGGCTTATAATTAACCTGTTATTAAGTTTTCTCAACAACCTCCTTATTTGTAACATAGTAAAATATAAGATTTATGTGTGAGGGAACGTACCTTAAACTGTCCCGCCAGTATTGGGAGAAAAGACAAAAACGTTAGAAACACAATATTTTAGTACTGCAGCTATTATTTTATGTGATATAGGCCGAATTCTTGACGCGAACGTCATTTAGTTGCTGAAAAGGTCTTCTTATTAAAATGTCGAAACTTACGAAAGCATAATTATTGTAGGTGCGCACTTCAAACATGCAGGTGAACCTTCCAATGCAGTACTTCATTCCTCTGGTGGGAATGCAAAAACTCCACTGACATCACTTTCGTCGCTGTGACATGTGTTTCAACTGTCATTATAACTTTCGCTGTTGTTACTTAGTGAAACGAAAAACTGTGTGCGGCTAACTTATAAGAAAAAAAAAAAACCTAATTTCTTAACGGTGACTAGTAATATGCTGAGTGCCGGATTTTACTTTCTGCGATAATAATCATAAACATGCCGACGAATCGCGTCCTCAGGAAATTAATCTTTATTGGTAATCCTCTTATTTATGTAATGTTTTTTTCTCCAATAGTTGCGAACTTCGTTGTTATCCCAGCTTCATTTTATTTCACGAATATTTCCTTGCCGTCTTCAGAGCTGTAGCATTGTTTATGACTAATGCTACAGCAGTCCTATCGATTGCATTTTTTAACGGAGAGCAGCGACCTGCCATTAAGTTTTTCAGACTAAAAGTAGACACGTAACGCGTAAGACATTATCTCGACTCACCTCGTACATCAATCCGCCACATGCCGCCTGTTGCTGTTGTCGTGATACATTAACTTTTCCCTATTGCGTGGGCGAGGCGTGAGGTCACGTATGTACAGGTTGTTGCTACAGGCTTTCCACAGTGCCGTCATGAGCTGCGTACTATTAAGTATTCTTTCGTGTAGCTGAAATCCGTCAGGTATTTGGTCCTGTTGTTTGATCGTAGTTACTCATTCATCGAGTGTTGGTACCATCGGATTGTGTTCATACTTTCTACCATCTGTAGTGAGAGCGGTTTCTTGTGGGGACCGGCAGGCTGACGTCCCTCTAGTTTTCGGTGAATGTAGTGTGTGTTTAGTGTTCCTAATCTGTCATGAGTCAAGTGTTCTGAAACGCTTTGGCTCCAGTGGGATTGGTTCAGCTAACGGCGAGTGGTTTTTGATTAGGAATACGTGTTATTTTTTTGGTGTGGGAAACTCGTGTAGGAATACTTTTTACTTTTATCTCGGTCTCATGTTTTGCACTGGTAAGCATGTGGGTTGCCTACATACTTTGGCACCACAGCTTGTGCCATAGTGCTGATCGCTTGCCGACGACTCCGGGGTGACTTACTATTCCTAAAAGCATATTTGCGTTTGCCATGTGTGCGAAACAGTCGGAGGCTTAGTCCTCGAAAGTTTGTTGCCGAGGCTTAATACTGTCATGTTTACGCTGAGATCGGAGTTTCGCAATCTGATTGAAATACTGTATTCGATTTCCGTAATTGTGGTTGCAGCATTCCCCTACTGAGTTCGATCATGTACCACGTAATTGACTCAGTGTTAGACCCTATGCAGTATGCGCCTGGAAGTGTAAGTGTCTTCGAATTTTCTCTCCATTTCGCATTGCTTGGTGACGCACACTGAGGTGACAAAAGCCATGAGATAGCGAAATGGATATACAGGGTGGTCATAAAATGTCTGAAATACTTGTAGGGACATTGCAGAGCAAGTTGTACTGACACATAAATGTTAAGAAAAAATTTCGATACGTTGCTCCGTTTCCGCGTTATTTATTGCTGGAATTAGCCAATCTAGGGGTCACTCGCTCATATTCATGCGGTCTGCCACGGGCGGTGTTGCCCAACGAGCGCTTTGTTTAGTTAGCTGACACTTGAATTTACCCACGACGACCTGATTGGTTCAAATGGCTCTGAGCACCATGGGACTTAACATCTGAGGTCATCAGTCCCCTAGAACTTAGAACTACTTAAACCTAACTAACCTAAGGACATCACACACATCCATGGCCGAGGCAGGATTCGAACCTGCGACCGTAGCGGTCGCGCGGTTCCAGGCTGAAGCGCCTAGAACCGCTCAGCCACTCCGGTCGGCCGACCTGATTGGCTAATGTCAATGCTAACTAACTCGTTAACGGCGCGACGTCACGATTTTTTTCCCCTTAACATTTACGTCTCAGTAGAACTTGCCTGCAACATCCCTTCAAACGTTTCAGACATTTTCTGACCACGCTTTACACAGATGGTGGTATTACCGCGTAACCGCGTGTGCAAGGTACAAAAGGGCAGTGGTGTGGCGGAGCTGTCATTTGTACTCAAATGATTCATGTGAAAAGGTGCCCGATGTGATAATGGCCGCAAGACAGGAATTATCAATTTTTGAACTCAAAATGGTAGTTGGAGCCAGGCGTAATGGGCACTCCGCACTGGAAATCGTTAGGAAATTCAATATTCTGAGACACACAGTGTCAGGAGTGTGCCAAGAATACCAAATTTCAGCCATTACCTCTCACCACGGACGACGCTGTTGCCGACGGCCTTCGTTTAACGTCCGGCTCAGTTGCCTTCGCGTAGTGTTGTCGGTGGTAACAGACAAGCAACATTACGTGAAACAACCTCAGAGATCAAAGTGAGTTGTATGATGAACGTATTCGTTAGGGTAGTGAAGCGAAATTTGGCGTTAATGAGCTACGGCAGCTACGACATCGCCTGCAGCGTCTCTCCCTGGCCCTTGACCATTTCGGTTGGATCCTGGACGACTGGGAAACAGAGGCCTCGTCAGGTGAGTCCCAGTTTCAGTTGGTAAGGGCTGATGATAGTGTTCGAGTGTGGTACAGACCCCAAGAACCCATGCATCCAATACATTGGTGGTGGCTCCATAATGGTGTGGGCTCCGTTTACATGGAATGAACTGGATCCTCCGGTCCAACTGAAATGGAAATGGTTTTTCCGGCTAATTGTAGACCATTTTCAGCCATTCATAGACTTCACGTTCCGATACAACGATGCAATTTCTATGGAAGACAAAGCGCCATATTATGGGCCACAATTATTCACGATTGGTTTCAAGAACATTCTGGACATTTCGAGCTATTGATTTGACCGCCAAGATCGCCCGACATGAAGAACATCGAACATTTATGGGGAATAACCCAGTGGTCAGTTCGTGCACGAAATCCTGCACCGGCAACACTTTCGCAATTATGGACAGCTATAGAGCCAGCACGGCTTAATATTTCCACAGGTGGCTTTCAACGACTTGTTGAGTCGATGTCGCATCGAGCTGTTGCACTGTGCTGGGCAAAAGAAAGTCCTACGTGATATTAGGAAGTATCTCACTGCTCTTGTCACCTCATTGTATTTTGAAAAGTGAAGGTACTGGTATAGCATCGGTCATGTTCTACGAGCACCAGGTTAGGGGCTGTAGTGAGTTTTCCTGCGTATATTTCCCTGATCTGTCAGAATCGAATGTTCCGGAATCTGATACAGCTCCATTGTGATTGGTTCCACTGAGATGTGTGGTGGATGATTAGGCACACATGGATCGTGGGTGTCTTGCTAATCCTATAGTTCGCCTATCTAGCTGATGAGTTTTGATGTCCTCGTGGTATCCGATACATTATCACTCTATGGTATTGTTCGACAACACGTGGTTTGCGACAGCCATGTTCTACACAGTACTGAATTTCACTGGCTACGTTTTATTAGTGTCTTCTGGTGTTGTTGATTGTTTGGTTGTTGGACAAACGTGCTCAGTTGCGTCGTAGCCTTGTGTTGGTGTGAATTTGCTTTGAATATTCTCGTCGTGATGGGGACTACACTTGTGTGTTGAACACACGTCCGCGTATCTGCTAAGTCGACGTCGTGTCCTGATCAGCTGTGGCTTTCGGGTTTCCGTTGTTTGTTTTCGTTGGTTCTAAGGAATGAGTTCCTTGTTGGTTTTTAAGTGAAAATTTGGTATACTTGCCCGTGCTGCTTATTTTATGGACGTGAGCGTATTTATTGACAAGTTGCCTGTTGGTTTCTGTCTCGGGTTCTTCAGCCGACGCTTATTTGATAATTTTTCTGACGTTTCGCGAGCGCGAGTCGCTAGCATTGGCAAAGCTTCACCGCACGTTTCTAGTGGTGGAATGGAATCGAGCTCACGGCCACAGATTATATGTACCTTGTTCACCAACTGACACACACGGACCGATACCTGCACATACTAACAAACCACCACCCGAGCCAGAAAAGAGGCTTGATCAACACGTTCGTAACGCGAGCAAGACGAATATATGAGCCGCAGCACTTCATTCACGAGATGGAAAGACAATGGCGTACTTCGCCAGTTCTATAAGAAGTGTCACAGAATCAAACACTGGGCCAAGTGTCACACATCGGAAAAAGAAATGTTGAATATGGCATTTCTGCCTCAAATTCCCAGAGTGATGATCGGAATCGGCCGGAAGACTTTTTATAAACTGACTAAGAAGATCAAAGAATGTCTCAGATCGACAAAGGAGGAAAGAGAGCCATTTGCAATGGCGGAAAGATACCTTATACCATATACATGTGGAAAAGTCTATGTTGGAATGACTGGACGATCAGTCAACACCAAGATCACAGAACATAAGCAGCATTGCAAGCTGGGGCAGGTAGAGAAATTGGCCGTGGCGGAACACGCGTTGTCTGAGACCAACCACATAGTGAAATTCGCCGACACGGAAGTTCATGCTGTAGAGAAGAGCTATTACACACGCTTGTTCAGGGAAGTTATAGATATGCACAAACATGACAGTAGCTTCAACAAGAAAGAAGAAAGCCTCAGGGTGAACGGATTCTTGATTCCAGTGTGGCAGCGAACCACCGTTGCATATAGCAAGGGGAAAACTGTAGGGGAAATGACCCCGGAAATGTCCTTGAACGTTAGCGCGCCAGGTGCACGCAATCTGTGTCCACGAGCTCGACTCCAGTCCACCATCAGCGATGGAAGATGAAGCTTTGACAACGCAATTCAATCGCGCTGGCGAAACGTCAGAAAAATTATCAAAGTCGGCCGATGAACCCGAGATGGAGTACGTTGTACTAAGTTGTGACGTTGTGCCGTATTAGGAACAACGGATATGTGTTCATTGTCGTGGTCATTCACTTATCTCAGTAGCTCTCTCGAGCTCTCATCTGTTCTAAATCTTTACAGACAAATTACTCTAGAGCGTTTGTTACTACTAAAGCAACCGCTGTATGCTGAGATTTACTTTTGGTGTTGATCAGGCTGGTGCTTCTCTGCTTATTTGATAAGGCTAGTGCCTCTTTATTTATGAAGAGGTGAAGTTCCAGTTCTAAATTGAAAATATAGTAATATGTAGGAAATTCATCCGAGTTGTCGATCGTGTGATTATACCCACAAAATTTTTTAGAACAACATTATCCTATTTTCAACTGCTTAAATTTTTTTGCCATTAGGCCTCGTCACTTAAAAAAAATAAAAAAAACCTGTTGTGGCTATAATCACGCGATGGACAACTGGACGGAATATCCAGTTGTATGGTCGCTTCATATCAGTTATCCACAAAACCTAGTGGTCAATTCTCCGATCCGAACTGAAAACCGAGTTTAAGCTACGGCTAATGCCGATTAATTCAGTCGCATTTAACCACGAGGGCACACTGTCACAGTTTTAAGGGACGCTGAACTCAGGAAAGTTAATAAGCCAGCGCTCTAACTCGGTGTAGTTTAAAGAGCGTCCGCTGCACTACAACTAGCATCTAGTAACTTTCATTACTAAAAGGGCTCTCAGAAAATTTTTTTCACTGTGATTGTTGGTTGGTACCATGTTTAATGTTTATTGAGACCAGAGCTTCTGTTTAACGCGATTCTGATAAAGTTTTAGGACGTGTTCAGCTGAATGTTTTGATGTGATTTTGAGAGTCATGAGCCAGTGGTGTTGTTGCTCAAAGTGGCATCATGTTACTTACTCAGATCTTTGTTTAGAGTAAGAGTGCTTATGTTTTTCATTCATCATGTGCTCTAAGTAGTGAGGAGTACGTGGAGTTCTTGCCACCGGCACCACGATGGTTGAGATGAATCGATTCTCACATCTGGCACCGATCTCACTTAAACTGTATTGGGTGTTCCAACTTGGCATGCGATCCGAAGAAGTTTTAAAAATTGAATAAAGGATGGAAAAATAAATCTGTCAGCCCTTAGTCGCAAACAATCAAGCGCTACATTCCCCCAACTTCCTTGTCGTTTCAGGTTTCAATTTCTATTCTTACCAAATTTTTATTGTACCTTACCACATTCCCTAGAATATATATGTACTAATAGTTTCCTTTAATTCATCGTTTTCTATCACATTGCTATCATCATTTAGCAGTAGCTCCCATTTTCTCTCTTCGTATAATCTAAAATAATTGGTTAAGTCAACAGTAAAACCAGAAAATAGAAGATACATTGATACTGATATGAAAGCAACCGGATCAGTCGAGTAAACAACGATATCAACCAGCAACGCAAAGCAAAACCTCGCAGTTTAACATAAAAGCTAATGCAACGACGGTGTAACTCACATTGTGCGATGTAGCGTCAAACCTATTATTTGATGTACAATGTTTTAATAACTGTAAACCTAACAAAAGAGAAGTAATTAATTGCATAACGTTTTGTGCTCAGTAGTGTTTTCCATGCGAAATTATCGGAAAATTTAATGACTGCGACATATTACCTGAAGCTTTGATGGATATGACAGTGCTCTGGGCCGAATGCAACAACGCATCCAACTCTACGCTTTTGTGAACCTGTAATGAATTTATCGAGTCAGTTCATCACACTGTGAACAAAGTGTCCTGAGGCAATTCTAATAGCGTCGTATTCACAGGTGCGTGCGGATCTTCTACACCGGCAGTATATTCATTACGAAGCTTAGCTTTTGAGTTTATATTTTTGAACTTACAGTTCGCATAGCTCAACATCCTTAACAGCTAACCCTACAATGTATGAGGCGAAATAGCACCGTACAGCTAAGCGAAAGCGGAAAAATCACTGTGTTTTAATCACCTCTGTAGATTCCGCTTCTGATATTTTTATTTAAATTGTCGTGTTGAAAGTATTTTACATTTTTCATGTACTTTCTTTCTTCAGATATTTTCTGGCTACAACTAATGTTTCACTTTCTCTTCTACTTTCACAAGAGTTGTATTTTTCACACAATTAAATTTTGTTTAACAACAGTCACTTATTTAATTGTGCAGTGCTATGATGTGTCATTAACAGGCAATGAAGCTTACAGATGCTAGTTTTCTCTATTTCTGATTTTTACCGTTAGAACGTTGGATTGAATATATATTATTAACCGTCGCCATAGTGGCTATGTTTAGAGGCTGTGAAAATTTGAAACAACGATTTGTGGTAAATCTTTCCGAGAGGAAACAAAATAAGGGTGTATAAAACTTTAACCAGAGCAGTATTACTATTTGGGGCAGAATATGGTGATTAGATAAGTATTAACAGAAAAATTCGAAGTTTTTTGTAAATAAAATACTGTGGAAATATATTTGGACCAATCTGTGAGCGAAGAGAGCGGTGAAGAATAAAGGATTGGGAGCTCAGGAGGTATATAATGAACCAGATGTTTTTGCGGAAACCGAGACAAGGAGGCCGAGATGGATCGGGCACGTCTGCAGAAGAGGGGTCGATATTATACGAAGATCAGAAAAAAAATCCGAAAGACCAAAACCTTTAGGCAGACCGAAAATCAGATAAAAGGACTTTGTGGCCAAGTATGTTCAGATACACGGAGCAATGGAAAAAGAGGCTACTTGACGAGGCAAAACACCGACTGCAGATTGTGTGCACAGATTACAAGTTAGCTTAAATACGTAAATAACTGCTCCCAGCAAAATTTCAAGGTTGTCTTCGATTTTACCACTCTTCCTGCACATTTTGCACAAAATCGATAAACTTAAAAGAATATTTTTACGTAATACAAACAGTGGAGGTAATATTTAAACTAATTTTAAAAGCTCAAAATTCCTCAGTGGCCTTATGCCAGTTCTAATAGATTTTAAATGGGCTAGTGTGAGACAAACGACTACTAACTACTTAACTGTTCCGCGAACGTCGGTGTGAAAGTATCGACAGCCGATAACCGGCCACCCCCTGGAAGACCACCGTTTTCTCATTATTGTGTAATATTTACAGTCTTGTAAAAAAGGGTTTCTGCAGTGAAATATATCGAATCCACTGCCAGAACTACAGTGCGTTGTTGTGAAACAGTTGGTGAAAAAAAAAAAAAAGCACTCCGTCTTCAGGCCACAAGTGGCCCATCGGGACCATCCGACCGCCGTGTCATCCTCAGATGAGGATGCGGATAGGAGGGGCGTGTGGTCAGCACACCACTCTCCCGGTCGTTATGATGGTTTTCTTTGACCGGAGCCGCTACTATTCGGTCGAGTAGCTCCTCAATTGGCATCACGAGGCTGAGTGCTCCCCGAAAAATGGCAACAGCGCATGACGGATGGACGGTCACCCATCCAAGTGCCGGCCACGCCCGACAGCGCTTAACTTCGGTGATCTCACGGGAACCGGTGTACCCACTGCGGAAAGGCCGTTGCCAGTTAGTGTCCTACAAAAGGTGTGTTGTGCAGTTGACCGCCTTGACCGCCCCCTCCCACTCCCACGTCACCCAACAGCCATTCCATCATCGGAACAGTACATAATATTCTAGCTTGAATATTTCTGTGCTAATTTGCATTAGTTCAGATGCTTTATGATTTAGTAACCTTATGTCTGTTTGTGTACGCGACTGAACATTTACATCTACATCTTCGTGGATAGTCTGCCGATCACACTTGAGTGCCTGGTAGGAGATTCACCCAACCATCTTCACAATAATTCTCTATTACTCCAATCTCGAACAGTGTGAGCAAAAAAACAACACTTTTATCTTTCCGTGTGATGATCGTTTCTCCCTATGTAGGTCGGTGCCAACAAAATATTTTCGCATTCGGAGGAGAAAGTTGATGACTGAAATTTCGTGAGAAGGTGCCGCCGCAACGCAAAACATCTTTGTTGTAATGATGTCCACCCCAAATCCTGTATCATGTCAGTGATACTCCCTCCCCTATTTCTCGGTAATAAAAAACGTGCTTCTCTTCTTTGTACTTTCTCGATGCACACCGCGCAGCAGTACTCCGAAAGAAGACGAACAGAAATAGTGTAGGCTGTCTGTTTAGTAGATTCGTTGCATCTTCGAAGTGTTCTGACAATAAAACGCAGTTTTTGGTTTGCCTTACCCACAATATTTTCTACGTGTTCTTTAGAATTTAAGATGTTGGTAATTGTAATTCCGAGGTATTTGGTTGATTAATTTATCGTGTACGGATTCCTTTTAGCACTCATGTGGATGACCTCACACTTTTCATTACTCAGGGTGAACTTCCAATTTTCGTACCACGCAGATGTATTACCTAAAACGTTTTGCAATTTGTTATGATCATTTGATGACTGTACTAGACGATAAACAACAGCATCATCAGCGAACAACCGAAAACGGCTGCTCAGATTGTCTCCTAAATTGTGTATGTAAATAAGGAACAGCAGAGGGCTATAACACTACCTTGGGGAACGCCAGAAATCACTTCTGTTTTCTCGTTGACTTTCCGTCAGGTACTACGAACTGTGGCCTGTCTGACAGGGAACCACGAATCCAGTCGCGTAACTGAGACGATATGCAATAAGCACGCGATTCGACTACAAGCGGCTTGTGAGGTAAAGTATCAAAAGCCTTCTGGAAATCTAGAAATACGGAATTAACTTGAAATCCTTATCAATAGCTCTCAACACTTCGTGTGAGTAAAGAGCTAGTTGCGTTTCACAAGAACGATGTTTTCTAAATCCGTGTTGACTCTGTGTAAATAGACCGTTCTCTTCGAGGTAATTTATAATGTTCGAACACAATATATGTTCCAAAATCCTGTTGCAAATCGACGTTAATGAAATGAGCCTGCCGGCCGAAGTGGCCGCGCGGTTCTGGCGCTGCAGTCTGGAACCGCGAGACCGCTACGGTCGCAGGTTCGAATCCTGCCTCGGGCATGGATGTGTGTGATGTCCTTAGTTTAGTTAGGTTTAATTAGTTCTAAGTTCTAGGGGACTAATGACCTCAGCAGTTGAGTCCCATAGTGCTCAGAGCCATTTGAACCATTTGAAATGAGCCTGTAATTTAGTGGTTTAATCCTATTGCCTTTCTTGTATATTTGTGTGACCTGTGCAACTTTCCAGTCTTTGAGTACGGGTCTTCCGCCGAACCAGAGGTTGTACACAATTGTTCGGTATGGAGCTACTGCATCACCATTATCTGAAAAGAACCTAATCGTTATGCAGTCTGGACCTGAAGATATGGTTTTATTAAGTGATTTAAATTGCTTCACTACTCCTAGAATATTTTCCTATAAATTACTCATATTGGCAGCTGTTCTTGATTCGCCTTCTTTGGTGAAAGCAGTTTGGAAGCTGTGTTTAGCAACTCTGCTCTAGCAGCACTGTGATCGATAGTATTTCCGTTTCTATCGAGCAGAGAACGCAGTGATTGTGTCTTACCGCTAGCGTACTTTACGTACGACCAGAATCTCTTTGGATTTCTGCCAGGTTTCCACACAAAGTTTCGTTCTGGAAACTGTTATAAGTATCTCGCATTGAAGTCTGCGCTAAATTTCGAGCTTCTCTAAAAGATCGCCAACCCTGGAGATTTTGCGTTCGTTTGAGTTTGGTATCCTTTTATCGTTGTTTCTGCAACGGTATTCTGACCCGTTTTGCATACCAAGGGGGATCAGCTCCGTCATTAGTTTATTTATTTGGTACAAATCTCTCAACCGCTATCGATACTATTTCGTTGAAGTCAAGCCTCATCTGGTTTACAGTCACCTGTATGTTGTTAATTTGGAAGGAGTGGAAAATGTTTATTTGCTTTCTTGAATGAGTGTATTTTTTTTTTTGTATCTGGGGGATTTGGTTGTTACAATACTGAGTCTCGCTACGACAACCCCGTGTTCACTACTACTTGTATCCGTTTTCATGCTCGTTATTAGCTGAGGATTATTTGTTATTAACAGGTCATTGAAATGGCCTGGGAGTCGGGACAGGTTCCATCAGACTGGACAAAAGCAGTAATCACACCAATCTTTAAACATGGAAACAGAAAAGATTGTAACAACTACAGAGGTATCTCTTTAATCAGCGTTGTGGGTAAAATCTTCTCAGGTATTGTTGAAAGGAAAGTGCGAGTATTAGTTGAGGAGCAATTGGATGAAAATCAGTGTGGGTTTAGGCCTCTTAGAGATTGTCAGGACCAGATCTTTAGCTTACGACAAATAACGGAGAAGTGTTATGAGTGGAACAGGGAATTGTATCTATGCTTTATAGATCTAGAAAAGGCATATGACCGGGTTCCTAGGAGGAAGTTATTGTCTGTTCTACGAGATTATGGAATAGGAGGCAAACTTTTGCAAGCAATTAAAGGTCTTTACATGGATAGTCAGGCAGCAGTTAGAGTTGACGGTAAACTGAGTTCATGGTTCAGAGTAGTTTCAGGGGTAAGACAAGGCTGCAACCTGTCTCCACTGCTGTTCATATTATTTATGGATCATATGTTGAAAACAATAGACTGGCTGGGTGAGATTAAGATATGTGAACACAAAATAAGCAGTCTTGCATATGCGGATGACTTAGTTGTGATGGCAGATTCGATTGAAAGTTTGCAGAGTAATAATTCAGAGCTAGATCAGAAATGTAAGGACTATGGTATGAAGATTAGCATCTCCAAAACGAAAGTAATGTCAGTGGGAAAGAAATATAAACGGATTGAGTGCCAAATAGGAGGAACAAAGTTAGAACAGGTGGACGGTTTCAAGTACTTAGGATGCATACTCTCACAGGATGGCAACATAGTGAAAGAACTGGAAGCGAGGTGTAGCAAGGCTAATGCAGTGAGCGCTCAGCTACGATCTACTCTCTTCTGCAAGAAGGAAGTCAGTACCAAGACTAAGTTATCTGTGCACCGTTTAATCTTTCGACCAACTTTGTTGTATGGGAGCGAAAGCTGGGTGGATTCAGGTTACCTTATCAATAAGGTTGAGGTTACGGATATGAAAGTAGCTAGGATGATTGCAGGTACTAGTAGATGGGAACAATGGCAGGAGGGTGTCCACAATGAGGAAATCAAAGAAAAACTGGGAATGAACTCTATAGATGTAGCAGTCAGGGCGAACAGGCTTAGATGGTGGGGTCATGTTACACGCATGGGAGAAGCAAGGTTACCCAAGAGACTCATGGGTTCAGCAATAGAGGGTAGGAGGAGTTGGGGCAGACCAAGGAGAAGGTACCTGGATTCGGTTAAGAATGATTTTGAAGTAATAGGTTTAACATCAGAAGAGGCACCAATGTTAGCACTGAATAGGGGATCATGGAGGAATTTTATAAGGGGGGCTATGCTCCAGACTGAACGCTGAAAGGCATAATCAGTCTTAAATGATGATGATGATGATGATGATGAACAGGTCAAGTGTGTTCCCACCACCATATCTATTCGAGTGGGCTCATGAACTAACTGCTCTAAATAATTTTCAGCGAACGCATGTAGCAGAACATGCTACATTGTGTTAAACATGTTGTAAACGCAAATGCGCCCGGTAGCAGTTTACCGCATATAATAACTATTTATTTATTTTACATGATAGCGCATTGCCTAGTATTCACGTACATTCCGTCTAATATTGGTATTAGTTTTATTTCTGCATTGATACCTTTTCAATTCTTTTATTATGCTAACAATATGTCATTACTTAGTAATATTATTACTAAACTAGTGTACCTGCTACTATTGCTACTTATATGTATAGTTATTATTTCTAAACAATTTTGACCTCTGCTGTCTTCTCCGAGGAAACGGAAAGAATGAACTAACACAGAATTATAAGGTGAATTATTTGTTTCAAAGCATAATTTTTACGAGTGGTTAAACCAAATATCCAAAATACCACCTGTCTTCATCATTTATCGTCAAAAAAGAACTATTTTACCTACTTACGTAAGAGTGCATGGTAGATTCTGACGTGCCAGTGTCAGTAATTGTATAGTATGTGTTGTGTGCTGTCTCATACACAGTGGTAAGGAGAGTCACGCTGCAGAGTGGTGCAACAGCTTTCCTCGTATGGAAACTGTACTGGAGCAGAAATTATAAGAAAACACGCAAATACAATAAACATAACTATTACTTAACTTATAGAAATTCTTCCAATCCGTATGTGGCATACAGCAAACCAGTGCTTAACAGTATTGGTTAAAAAAGTCTTGGTTGCAATTTTAGCTTCTTATTTTTCAGCGACGCGTTTCGCCTCATTTAGGCATCTTCAGGTTATCTTTTCTAGACGGACGCGAGTGACACCAAGATTTGCAAGATGCGTTCCCGTTCACAGGAACGCGTTTTCAGATCTTGGTGTCACTCGCGTCCATCAAGAAAAGTTAACCTGAAGATGCTTAAATAAGGCGAAACGTGTCATTGAAAAACAAAGAACTAAAATTGCAACCAAGACTGTTTTTAACCAATACTTAACTTACAGCTTTCTCCAAGCATTGTGAAGAAAGTTTACGAAAGAACAAACACGAATGAAGTCCACCTGTTACAAGAGCATTGTGCAGGATGAGGCTACCACTACTAGTGCATGAGCGAACTGTCGAAGGCTGACTAAAAATGGTTAAGGACTGTGAATGAGACTGGGCCTTGTAGCTGTCGCCGACCATCTTATATAATGGTGTCGGAGGGTACTCGAAGTCGGAGCCACCGGGTGCTCGCGAGGCGTTATCGGTGTCTGCGTTTCTTTTGCAGACTGCGAGGCGCTGGTGAGGGTGGTATCAATCTATGATACCACAGTAGGAATAACCATGAATGATGTCTAATAGGTGTTTCTTTTGTCATTGTAATGGAACGAAAGAAAGAAACAGAGTGTAAGCCAACACCAGCCCATAACTTGTTGCTCTCGAGTACCATCAAGTCGTACACCTAGCCTAAGGTTGGTATCCAGCACCTGAATCAGCGTGAGTGTTGCATTTCATTCTTCCAAGAAAGGCTGAGAAGAAGGTAATAGTTTAATCCAGGACTCAGACGTGCAGACTCCGATAAGGAGTTGTGTACCACCGCCTCTCCCCAAAATAAGAGCCAAGTATTTGTAAAGCTGCCACTGTTATCATTGATAGGGTATAGAAGAAGAGAAATATTCACCAATGGGGAACACGCTCACCATTATCATTGGTATGATCACCTCCTTCATCTACATTAGATGTGTTTAAGCAAGACTTTCAGACAAGTAGCAACACTTCTTCTCAGTTTGTTAGAGACTACATAATATCTAGTGTTATTTTTGGGTCCTGGGCTCAATAATCATCACCACTGATCTTCAATAAGCCTCACCATTTAACTTTATGTTATTACTGTCTCTGGTAATTATACTGCGGTTAGGACAATTGGAAATAACTGGTTCAGAGGAACAATGGTCTCAACAGTTGCAAGTGACCTGTAGAAAATAAATAAAATGATGCATTTTTTTAAAATTTGGTAATAAGGAAATGCCCACACGTGGATTATTCCTCATTAAAATCTTTTTGGGTGTATTGTCATGTCACCTTATGCTATGTCCTGAGGACACAACACAGCCGAAACAACAATTTCTTTAATACGTCAATATTTTAATTTATATAAGAGACAGTACTCCCAGAGATTAAGGTAGACAGCGGCCGTAGAATTTAGTGCATAGTTTATATCAATGCAAGAATCCTGCCCTCTAAGGATTAGCACGAATTATTGCATTAAGTCGCACAGTTTCAACAGTGGTGTTGCAATATTTGTCATACAATATGGATCAAATAGTTATAGGAGGGTGAGGCTATCAAATACCGTATGCAAACATAATCTTTGCAAGTTAAAAGAATAGACTCATGTACTCTTCAACATTAAATGAAATCTGTCAGTACCTGGTACATCGATAGAATTGCGTATTATGCAATGACAAACGCCCATAACTGATTATAACAGTTCAGACAACACTTTTCGCTGAATCACTTTTCTGAATACGCCGTCTCATTTTGCCGCTTTTCTAGCACACGTATCACTATTGGCCACTGGCATTCCCAAAAAGTCCCACATCCTGTATACAGGCGCCTTCCTCTAACCCAGAAAAACTGTCCATTCCAACAGCCAACAACATCTCACTCGTTCACCAGAAACAGGCTTTCAGCCCCTTTCACATGAACGACTTTATTGTCTTAATCGACCGCTCGTGGCTTGTTAGTCTAGTGCCGCGTTCCTGTTGTTTCATTCCTGTACACTGTCTCGCCGGTGACGCATGATCTCTTTCTTTTACACGTCAGCGTCGAGACTGCGTGAATTGAGAAATCTGCTTGCTACGCAATTTTGCATCCCAACGGTGAAATTGATCTTTTAAGGGACCATCTCGATTACGAAAAAATCTAAATGTATTTACTGAATGATGGAGCAAGCATTGGTAACAGAGTTTATTGTTAAAAACTGAAATACATAGTATTAATCCTGACTGATTGTCTTAGTGGATGGTGGGAACGCATTCGTTTTACGGTTTGCATTTATAAATAAATTTACCAGTAACTGCAAAACACTGTATCACTATTCCACAATAAAATCTGTTTTATTTAGATCTGAAGTGGCTTTTGTCTTTCTAGGCTATTATCAGAAAACATAAGACAGGTGACAGTCCACCCAACATCAGCAATAGCTTGTAGCTGTATAAAGATTGTTGTTTCCAGATACATATGTGACAGTATTACAACTACACTTCTACACGAAAAACGCAAATTACGGTACTACAGTTTTATTTGGCTATCAATCAAGAAATATTATGTAGTGGCGCAGCAAATGTTTTAGTCTCTAAACATATGAGTATAAGCCCCTAAATCGATTGATTGATTAGGTAATGAGATTGAACCACACCAGTTATACAGATACTGGTTAAAGGTGTTCAGCTATACTTAAACCTAGTGCATTGAAATACACTTACTTTTCTAGATAAAAAGCCCCTAAATTCTAAAATACTGACACTACTGGATCAAGTACATGGATAAAGTACTGGGCTGGTGGACAGGTACCATTACACCATTAAAAAAATTTTCCAACATTTAAATTCACATCAGAGTAAAATTAAGTTTACATTGTAACTGGAAAGAGACTTTATCATCTTCTTAGATCTTACCACTGACATTAGCAAGAAAGATATTTATTTCAGATATACGGGAAAGTAACTTAAATAGACACAGTAATACAAGCCGGTTCGCAACATCCTGTAACACACAAACATGTAACCTTCTACTCCAAAGTGCACCATCCGCGATCTAAACCATAAAACAAATCAGATTTTGAAAATTAATTAAACGTAACTGAAGAAATTGCATACAGTAACAGTTACAGCGCTAACCCAATACATAACATACTAGTATGAAGAAGAGACAGGAGATAACAGCACTTCTGTATTCACCTCAGAAGGCACTGATGACACTGATAACAAATAGGCCGCCACATTATATATAGAATGTACGTCAAAGGTACTTGTTAGCAACGAAAAATCCAGGAAATATACACCAACTTTCTACGCTAAGAGCGATGTTGCCAACATTCTCTTCAACAGCAAAGAGATTTCCACCTTCAGAACGTAGTGGAATTTATAACATTTTCTGCTGCTTCTGTGGCAATTACATACACACCAATCATGTAAGGCTATAAGTACTAGATTGACAGAATATGAAAGTAGCTGCAGACTGAAGAAGTAAGATGCCGTCTTTGCTGAACATACCCTGAATAAATGTCATCCTCGTGATATTAAATGTGATGTTCTTATTAGAACAAAAAGTAGCAGAAAACTAACATTACTTGAAACTTTGGCTATCAGTAAACTCGAGTAGCAAAATCCTGTTTTACTTCTTAATGACCAAATACAGTTGCATTATTCATCCTTGTTTAAGTAGCAGAAGCCAATTAAAATTTTTTTAGTGAAAGACGGTACGCGATTTGTAAATATTGTAATAGTTCCACACTTCCACATTCCGTTGATTCCTTCTTCCCATCTACTGTCCGCCATCCCCCTCCACTGCCACCTCTTTCGCTGTTCATAACATTCACCATTTGTATTATCCATGTAACACTATAGTCTGTCCCGGTACTCACTTGGTGTACTGTCGTGACCGTTATATTCTTACACGTTTAATCCTTGAGTACACTGTAAAATAAGCTTTATTTATTCATACCTTCTTTGTATAGTACACTTATCAATATACTTACATCAATATACTTACGACATTTTATCGGTTTGTGTGCAGTTGAGAGACTTCAACCAATGTCCTTACAACCTATGTATTGCAACATCTTTTTATGGGTCAGTCAGTGGGTTTAGGAAATTATACTCAGATTTTTATAGTCTCAAACATTCAGCATATTACATCATTACAAAAGTTCCTTGTTTATTACCCATGTTTATTGAAACACTGCAATCTGTGTTTGCCATATAGGTATGATGCCTTAAAATAGTCACATGTCTTTGTAAATAACAACCTTTCTACAGCTACAAGTTCTGGCTGATGTGTGGACCTTTTTGGTCTTAATGTGTCTTATCATGGCCCAGAGAGCCGAAAGCCCTTTCACAGCGAAGTATAAAGTAAATGTTATTGTGGAATATTAGAACTGTATGCTTCAGTATTTAATATGTCAGTATACCCCCAAGTACCAAGGATTATTCAACAAATGATGAAAGAGTTTATTAATTACCAAAGCAATATTCATAGAGGACGTTCTTCAAAATAATTGTATGGTAAATTATTCACATTGAGGCGATACGAGCTAAAATTCATAATCGTTTGAAAAGGTGATCAGAACTTGAAAGAATAGGAAAAGTGTCATCCAAACATATCACAAGATATACATTTACTTACTCGAGAAAGTATGTCCTTACAAACACATCTACCAGTATTTACAAGAGAATTGGCCTAAAGAGCGCCATTTTGTTTTTCCTTGTGTATCTTATTTTATTGCTAAGTACCATGTAACACCGTGAATTATTTCTCCGGTTAAATACATCTCATGCTATGTATTTATCTTGTTATTTATGCACACTGTTGACTTTTTCCTTGTTTGGGTATTGAAAACGTATATATCTTTTTTCTCCCAAATATTTCGTCTCCCTTGTGA
This sequence comes from Schistocerca piceifrons, assembly GCF_021461385.2. NCBI lineage: Eukaryota > Metazoa > Arthropoda > Insecta > Orthoptera > Acrididae > Schistocerca > Schistocerca piceifrons. Next base: position 379,039,732 of record NC_060139.1, read on the forward strand.
AAAAACAGTGATAGGGAAAACACCAGGCCACCGTGCAACTTTTTCTATGTGTCGCAAAAACAAAGCAACCACCAGAAGAAAATTAAGAAGAAACGAAAGTACGAGATTAATTAACATAATTGGTTAACTTACGATGTTATCAGATGATACCAAAGTTCCCACATTTCTACACATGTAAGTTTGCAGAATTCTCAAGATATTTGAACTCTACACTCAGCAATTTCAGTTGATCGTTGACGTTACTGACTCACGACGTAATTGGCGATTGAACTGCGCACTCGCAACTAGGGTCGAATTTAGCCAGGGTATCGTTCATGTAAAACTGATTGTCCTGGCTGTCGTGATAGTTTAGACATTATATCCTTTTCCGAGACGATCGCCGTTTCCAAGAAGCTTCGTCGAGCAGATGGACAAAACTGTAGTCCTACATCTCTGACGTCGGTCTGTTTCAGAATTTGGCACATGTCCTATGCTCGCGTGCTATGACATTTCTGGTGACCGAGTATCTTCCCTGTAGCAAAAAAGTTGGGTTCTTAAAAAAACAATCGTGTGAAACCCAGCTCGCTCGATACCCAGAAAGAAACAAAATACCGACATTCAGGTTGATGCCGTGTTCCGTGACGCCCAGAAGACGTTCAATACTGTTCTGCACTATTGCCTGGTGAAGAATATCGGACCATCTGTGTTATTGGATTGAAAACAGAACTCAGCGTGTCGTTCTCAAGAGAGAGATATTTTCAGAAGCAAGAGGAACTTCGTACGTGCCACAAGGGGCTGCTATTGGACCGTTACTTCTCGCAATATACACATGAATGACCCAGTGGATTATGTACGAAGTTCCACAAGGCTTTTCCACCAACGATTCTGTGTAATGCTTCTGTCTCCGCAGTTAAGTGAGAAACGTCCCCTTAGAACAATTTATACAGGACTGTCCTTAAACTGACACACAATATTTTGTTAGCGCAACGCAATCTGACTTTCAAAATTCCCTACAAAAGAATGGCCCTGACTAACATTAAACTATACCTTTCACAAATCACTTACCTCACAAAAATCTTCGCTGCGCAAGCTACTGCAATACAGCGAGCGCCACTACTGCCAGCTAAATAAAAGATTCAAACTATGGAAGGCACTAACTACTGATAGGGATAGTTAGCAAATGAAAGATATTAATAGACAACAAACAATGTATTTACCTTGATATCATCATATATAAATATAGCAGTTCATGACAAATTTCAAAACTCCGCCATCTCTCTCCCCACATCCACCACTGCTGGTGGCTCACCTCCAACTGCGCAACGCTACGCGCTGTTCACATCCAGCTGCCGCTGCCCAACACTACAATGGCAGACAACAATGCAAACTACCCACAGACTGCACACAGCACAGCCAGTGATTTTTCATACAGAGGTGGCGTTACCAATAAAAAAACATAAACAGCCTACTCACATAGAGAAAACATAAACAGCCTACTTACATAGCCCCCATGCTCACCACAAAAAATTTTACAAATTGGGTTGGGCAGTGGCCAATACAGATTTGAAAAAAATTTTTCATAATTGCAATAACAAAGATATCAAATGCACACACTTATTGATACAATGTTGGTCAAAAGCTAAAAATTTCTCACAGTCCATGAAGACAGTCCAGATTGTTCATCACAGTAAAAATGCAGAGTTTTTCTCAAAGTCTGAACAGTAAAAGAAAATGCACACAGAAGTAGTGGATTTCCATGCAGTCTTGAAGAAGTAGTGTTGTCCTTCCAACGGAAAGACAGTGCTGACTCGACATGCAGACAGGTAATGGGCCACAACAGAGTAAACCCACAGCAGAGTCAGTCGACGTTTTGAAGAATATTGGTAGTTAGGTCATCACAGAGCAGACTCACTGTAGTCCTGGTAGAAATTACGGTACTGATGGGCCACCAGAGGTGCAGACCCACTGCAGTCCTTGTAGCAATTGGTGGGCCATCAAAGATGCAGACCCACTGTAGTCCTGGTAGAGACAGCCAGCAGCCATCTGTTGCAAATGTGCAGGTGCACAATCACCATCGAAGAGTCTTGCGGACAACATAGCAAGTCCATAAACCACCACTTGTGCACTCACAAAGTTTCTGGAATTGTCCTTAGATCCAGCAATGCTGTTATCCAGTCCCTTGCTGAATCATTAACACACGTGCAAACACTATCAGTCCCTACTTCTCACATATTGTCCATGTACTATGACCAACAGAAACGTGTGCAGTGAAATGTTACTTAATTTGAAGAACTGGTAACAATTACAATTTGGTAACATAAAAATACAATAACAAAGGTACAAAATACATCATTAAAGAACATAATAATACAGATAACATTTGTAGTACAGGCTTTACAAAAGAATCGAACTAACATATACATCAGTGGAATTATGACATGAGTACATACATAAAAGATCACAATAACTTTTGAAACATCAACTTCACACATGAGCATTAACACAAAACAGAATAAATAATGTCTAACATCTTTACAAAGTAAATAACATATTATTAATGCCAATTATATTCGAGGATAACAGTATTCCTCATCATAGTGAATGTAACTTAGTATTAGAAAAATTCTACAATATAAGTCTTATCAGATAAACATATAAATACAGGAAAAACATAACTACCCAAGGGTACACAAACATATAGCGGAATAATACAAGGAAAGGACAGGGTTTGTTTTACTGCAGTATTTTGCAAACAAAACTTTCTTTACTTCTCGGAGATCTCCCTTCGTTCTTCATTATTTCGAAAAGTCCTATCTATACCTGCTTTCTGTACTTTTCTCGTATAGCCTCTCAGTGCATTTCTTCAAATTCATCGCAACTCATTCTCTTATAGGCTACCCCCTCTTAAGCTAACTTAAATCTACTGAGCTCAGATGCTAAACTAAGGGACGAAGCAATGCAGCAGCACAAAACAAGTAACACAAACAACAATGACTAAAAAAATGGAAAATTGCAAAGCAAGCTACAGTAAATCTAAATTAACAGAAAAAATGCAAAATTACAACTAATATGAGCCAATGTGCAGCAACAAAAAAAAAAAATCTGGCTTAGCAGAGTAACACAAATTAAAGTTCAGTAGCACTATACCTGGCAAACAGCAGCTTATATCTAAACATGACATAGCTCAAGCAGAAAAAATAGTACACTAAAGATAACAATGCAGATAAGGGAAATGTATAATCACATCTTAATGTCTAAGTAATTAAAGTGGTGCACCACAACAACTTATTGTAAAAAAAATATTACCATGTACTTGAAAAGAAAATTATGTGTCCAGTTACTGTTACTAGTCCCTTCTTATTGTTCTTTCCTTTCCAAGTGCTCCTTTTTTGAAGAATGTGGATCACAAAATTATTATTTAATAGATCTGTTGACAGAAAGTGTTCACATTAGCAAATGCATTTAATTTTATTTTATGAAACCAATGCTGCAACACAGCTGAAAAACAGATGTCAAATGAAATAAGCAATTACGCAAACCAAAGCATAAAAACATCATTCAATAGTCATGTGGCATTTCGTAAGTCAGTAGCTCTCAACTCTCATAGAAAGACACTTGTCATAATCAGGTGTGCAGATGTACGAATATTTCCCATCAATTCATAAGCATTTCAGTAATTAGCACAAAGTACGAGTAACCATATGTTTTCAGGTAATGAGCGTGTAATATTTGCGATGCTTTCTACAAAGGAACGTCAATAGCCAGGATAATGGCCTCCCTTTTTTTTTCTACCTGTGCCGCTGAAAGGCTAATGGTTTTTTTTTTTCTTTTCGGGCGGCTGTCGCCCAGGTGGGTGCCCGCGACGCATTACGTGCAGGTGGTCACTTAACTTTCTTATGGAAATATTTACGACAGCAGTTTCTGCTACAGTGACAGTCTCACATAAAAATATTTCACAGGTCAAGAATTAGCGTTGCAAATCTGTAGAAAGAAAATCCTATAAATATAAGTGTCCAAATAAAATATTCGTCAGCATTGTGATACAGTCACGAATTTACGCACATTTCATAACTCTTAAAGTACGATTCTTGGTTTCCAACATACTTCTTATTCCTCATATACGGTAGCATCATCTTATTGATCATAAACATATCTCAACAGCATAGTACACATCGTCGTCGTAATAATAACATCATAACACCTCAGTCAAATCTCAAAAACGTCGTAGCTTTCTGCTATAATTTCAAAACCTAAAAAAAATTCTCTGCTCATTTCAATAGTGTCATCTTCCTCAAACGTACTTTAAAATCACGCTCCCTTACCAAATACATCATTCAAAGCTCTCATAGTATCACATTGATTCCGAAAAAATATGAACAGTTTACAAAGTACAGACAAAATACAGTTTCATAAGTGTGAAGTTACCCAACTCTGTATTGCGTAAACATGTGTCACTGATGTAGTAAAAAAAATGTTTATCTCTCAGTTAAATGATCAGATAGCTGGGTAATTTGTGTGTTAGAGAAATATGGTACCGATGTGTAAAGTTGTATAAGCAAATACCATATTAGCTAGGGTTCCTTGTGGTTGCCAAACACATGGTACACAAAGTAAGTGTGTAACCCCCTGAGGATTAATGTAATTATACCCTCAGGTGTTACAGATTACAGCAATGAAATGAAATGTATCACTGAAAACCTTTGTATCATTGTACTTCAAATATCTTTAAAAATAAATGATTTAAGTGCAAAATTAATCACTAAAATACGTGTCCTGTAGTGCTAATGTGCGTCTTGCTGTAAGATAATCTCTGTGGAAGTGTCGTAGTTATTGTCCTCTGAAAGCTAAGTTCTGCAGAAGCCAATGTACTTACCTCATGATAAACAAAAGTGAAATGCTTTATGTATAGATATCGTAGTTATTGCGCTTATTGCCATGATGAAGAAGTACTGTGCTGTAACGTATTGTTGTGCTACGGAAAAGGCAATCTTATTGTAGCTATACCACAAAAGTTACTACTAAAACATGTTTTACTTTGCAGAATAAAACAGAAAAACTGTGCAGAAATAAAACAGAAACACTACAAACGCAACATTGTAAATTGTCACTCATTAGAAGCGTCGTGATAAAACCGTGTAGTTGTCACTTAAACTAACCACTGTGTCGTCTGGTATCTCACAGAAAGTACATTAAACCCAGAATGTATTTTCAAGTAAACCAAAATGTTGTATTAAAATCTCATTAGCAGTACCAGTATGTGTCTTAAGTATGTAAGCCTGGTAGTCGTTACGTGATCGTGCAACTAACAAGCAAGAATGTACAAATACAACACTGTGTAGTCTGTTCACTATAACAATGCATTCGTAATTTCTGTTTAAAAATGTTCCCTAGGTTCTAGACTGGATACTTAACTTCAAACATTGTTGCATGTTAACAGATTCTCAGTGTGACAAATTGTACAAGTAGCGTGAAGTGAAAATTGCAAAGACTAAGTTAAAAAGCAGATTATCTGTCAATAAATGGTTTTACATGTGAAATGTGGTGTAAACCTTTACTCTTCCTAGTAGGCAGAGTTTCAACTTCAACGCAATTATCATGTGGTATACATCGGTAAAGAATGCTAAAATTTTTCTCAAGGCTAGAGTCTTATGTTATTTTTCTCGGAGCCAGTGGGTGCACGCGGCTGCCTGCTGTGCGAGTCATTGTCTGTGTCTTTGTTGGCGCGCGCCGTTATTGGGATTAGGAGACCTAACTTCTACAAATTCACTCTGACGAGAAGGCCCTGCCCTGTTTGAATCCCGCCAGTTCTGATGCAATTCAGGTCTGTCGTTACGAATATATCGACTGTCGTCATGTCGGTAGTTCCTGTAGTTTCTTTCTTGTCGGTTAAGTGGTGGAGAATTTCTCCCTGAATCGTAACTGCGCACTGGACCGTTGCATCTGAAGTTATTCTGTCTCCCTTGATAATAATTGTTTTTGTTCCCATATTGTCTGTTTCTATGGTAATCTCTGTCATATTCATTTCTACGGAAATGCGATCTTTCTCTGTAACTATTATTACTCTGCCAGTGGTTGTCATATGGGTGGTGTCTGTTTTGGTCACGATTTGCGTTGTAAGAATAGGCTTGTCGTGTCCAGTTATTGCTTCTGTTGTCACAAAATTGTGACGGATGTGACCTGTAGTGATTGTTTTCCTGTTTTCGCATCCCGCGACAGTCTGTGTCAATTTCCAGTTCTTGTAACAGTCCCTGAAATGCTTCAATGTCGTCTTTGCAACGTCCTGCTAAAATAATATGTCGTAAATGTTCAGGCAATTTGAGTAAGCAAATGCGGATGAGTTCTGAGGGGCTGTATGGGTTTGAAAGATATTGATTCTTATGCAACATGTCTTCAAAATATTTCACAAGACTGGAGAGTTCAGATTGTTCGAAATGTTTCATCATTATGATACCATGTTTTACTCGGTCTTGTGTGGCTTGAGACCAATATGCTGAGAGGAAGGCATGGTAAAATTCTCCTTCACTGTGGCAATCGTGAATGACCGATCGCATTCTTACAGCTGGTTCATGCTCTAAGTAGCCACACATAAATTCTAATCTGTGTTCCAACGACCAGTTGGGAGGAAAACAATGAGAGAATTGATGGAGCCATGCTTGTGGATGAATGTCGTTGCCAGAATTCTTAAATGTTTTGAATTTACGTGTAGTAATGAACAGCTTATAGTCAAAATCATCATGTCGGCGAGTCGCATATCGGTCATTGTTAGGTCGTGTCGGCCGTTCCATCTCAAAATTCGGTGCACATTGCCAATTTCTTTCATAACTTCCGAAATGCCCTGTGTTATTATTTTGTAGCTGTTCCGTATTTCTGTGTCCCTCTTCCCGTATTGGGGCGCGAGTATCCTCTGAAATACGTAATTCTTGTATTACCTGTGTCAGCTGATCTTGTACTTCCCGGATTTCTCTTTTGTACTGTGTATTGATTTGATTTTGATTCTGTTTGAATTTTCTAATTTGTTCATACTCTTCTGTGTCAGTGAAGACTACAGGTCTTGTGTCATTCAGATCATCATCTGCCTTTGTAGATAAGTTAGTGACCTGATCCGAAAGTTTGGCTACTTTCTCCGATAGTGTACTTTTTTCTTCAGTGTGTTTTTCTGAACCAAGTTTCAGAGTATCTACTGTGTCCTTAAAGTTTTCCTGAGTTTTTGCAAGTTGCGTAACCGAATCGGTAGATGCAACTGAGTCAAATTTAGCTTGCAAGGTCTCATGATTTTCATGAACAATAATTTGCAGTTCTTTTATGGCTGCTTCGTGATTCTGTAATGCATTTTCATGCCGCGAAAAAATAGGTTGAAAATGCTCACAAATTTGTGTTTTTACGTCATTACAGACTTTTTGACATTTCGATTCAATGTCCTGTAACTCAGTAGTTAAATCTTCACGTGTTTGTTCAAGTGTTTGTTCCAATGAGTCTAACTTTTTAAGATTTTGTTCCACTGTGTCTAACTTTTGAAGCTTTTGCTGTGTTTGTCTCTGATTTTGTTCCATTGTGTCTAACTGTTGCTGTGTTTGTCTCTGATGTTGTTCCATTGTGTCTAGCTTTTCAAGCTTTTGTCCCATTTGTTGCATTAATTGTAATAACAATGCACAGGTGTCTGAAACATGTTCCTCAGTGCTTTTCAGCAGTGAAGTTGCACCGGCAACATTCACATTTTGACAAGTGGAAAATGTGTCTAGACTCATTTGAGAAAATGGTGGGAACCCAAAACCTGAGTCTGCAGTATTTGCAATATTCTGTTCTGTCATTCCCGATTCCTGAGGCGAGCTGTTGCCGACCAATCGATCGATAACGCTTCCCTGTTCACTACCTGTTTCACTGTCTACACCATTGTTTGCCGCCCGCTCCATTTCCCTATGCGCAATTACCAAATTACTACTTTGAACAGTAGTTAATTCATTACTCTGCGGCGCTAACACACTGCTTTCGTCATCACTGTCATTTCTCAGTTTACTTTGGAGCCTAGTATTACGTTTTTCACACGCCATTATTGTCACAGTATTTCACATGATAACACAGAAAAGCGCAATTTGAAGAGCAAAATAAAATAACATAGCAATGGAAATAATGTCTACTTAATTGCCAGCGCAGCTGCGAAATACTTGGTGCAAATCTACATGCATGCCACAACTGTTTTACTGTACAACAATGAAAAACTACAACTACAAGGGAAATTCTCTCTATAATTACGCGCTAGCAATAAACAATAGCTACACTAATTACACAAACTACAAGAAAAAATCAGAAGATTCCAGTGAGGTATCCTGGCAGGGTCGCCATATGAAACGTCCCCTTAGAACAATTTATACAGGACTGTCCTTAAACTGACACACAATATTTTGTTAGCGCAACGCAATCTGACTTTCAAAATTCCCTACAAAAGAATGGCCCTGACTAACATTAAACTATACCTTTCACAAATCACTTACCTCACAAAAATCTTCGCTGCTCAAGCTACTGCAATACAGCGAGCGCCACTACTGCCAGCTAAATAAAAGATTCAAACTATGGAAGGCACTAACTACTGATAGGGATAGTTAGCAAATGAAAGATATTAATAGAGAACAAACAATGTATTTACCTTGATATCATCATATATAAATATAGCAGTTCACGACAAATTTCAAAACTCCGCCATCTCTCTCCCCACATCCACCACTGCTGGCGGCTCACCTCCAACTGCGCAACGCTACGCGCTGTTCACATCCAGCTGCCGCTGCCCAACACTACAAAGACAGACAACAATGCAAACTACCCACAGACTGCACACAGCACAGCCAGTGATTTTTCATACAGAGGTGGCGTTACCAATAAAAAAACATAAACAGCCTACTTACATAGAGAAAACATAAAGAGCCTACTTACAAGTGTTCAGCGTCTCTTGAGTGTTATACGGAGGAACCGGGTTCTATTGCCGGTACAGCCAGGGATTTTTCCTTGGTGGGCAAACTGGAACGGGGTGCAGCCAGCCTCGTGATTCGAAATGAGGAGATTCTTGAGAACTCCTAATGGTCCCAAGGTCTGGGAAGCTAATTACAGCCAAGAGGGCGGTGTTCCGGCCTCATGCCCCTCCATACAGCATCTGAACGACGCCGTTAGCAGAATAAGACAACACGGCTGGTCCGTGCTGCATGGCCTGACAGGACGTAGAGGCTGAACTTTAGCATTTACTGTTGTATACGGAGATGTTGAAAAGCTATAAAATTGTAGGGACAAACAGAAAGACTGACATCGATACCTAGTGCACTGATTGGTTATTGACTCTCAACACACAGACATGTAGCGTATTACGTTTAGATAGAAAGTAAAACCACTTGTTACGCGACTGTGTAACAATAACTGGAGGCAATCACATGCTCTCATCATCCAAGAACCCGCACATGGAGCACTTTAAAGTGGAACGACCACATAAAACGAACTGCGAGTAACACAGATGCCAGATTGAGCTTCACGTAAGAAGTAGCTTATACAAGTCTTGCTCGACCAATACTTGAATACTGCTCGTTAGTGTGGGTTCCGCATTAGTATTGATGAAGGAAATAGGCAAGACGCAAAGAAGAGCTGTGCGTTTCGTTACAAGTTAATTTCGTAAGACCGAAAGCGTCATAGAGCCACTCGACCAAGTTCAGTGGTAGACGCTGCAGGAGTGTTTTACCGTTAAGTTTCCAGAGCGTGGTTCCTAGAAGAGTTGTAATGACACAATTAGGCACTTACGTCGATGTATATTCAAGACACATACCTAAACGGATAGCGTAATTTTCGTTGGCATTTTTGTCAATTTCAATTAATAATTCAGATGCAGCTGTTTCGAAGTATGTGCCAAAGTTCTCCCAAAGAAACAAGTAAAGCGACGTCTTAGTAGCTTAGAGAACTGATTGCATAAATGTTTTCATTTTCCTTTCTGAGATAACTACACTACTGGCCATTAAAATTGCTACCCCAAGAAGAAATGCAGATGATAAACGGGTATTCATTCGACAAGTATATTATACTAGAACTGACATGTGATTACATTTTCACGCAATTTAGGTTCATAGATCCTGAGAAATCAGTACCCAGAACTACCAACTCTAGCCATAATAAAGGCCTTGATACGCCTGGGCATTGAGTCAAACAGAGCTTTGATGGCATATACAGGTACAGCTGCCCATGCAGCTTCAACATGATACCACAGTTCATCAAGGGTAGTGTCTGGCGTATTGTGACGAGCCTGTTGCTCGGCCACCATTGACCAAACGTTTTCAATTGGTGAGAGATCTAGAGAATGTGCTGGCTAGGGCAGCAGTCGAATATTTTCTGTATCCAGAAAGGCCCGTACAGGACCTGCAACATGCGGTCGTGCATCATCCTGCTGAAATGTAGGGTTTCGCAGGGATCGAATGAAGGGTAGAACCACGGGTCGTAACACATCTGAAATTTAACGTCCACTGTTAAAAGTGCCGTCAATGCGAACAAGAGATGACCGAGACGTGTAACCAATGGCACCCTATACTATCACGCCGGGTGATACGCCAGTATGGCGATGACGAATACACGCTTCCAATGTGCGTTCACCGCGACGTCGCCATACACGGATGCGATCATCATGATGCTGTAAACAGAACCTGGACTCATCCGAAAAAATGACGTTTTGCCATTCGTGCATCCAGGTTCGTCGTCGAGTACACCATCGCAGGCGCTCCTGTCTGTGATGCAGCGTCAAGGGTAACCGCAGCCATGGTCTCCGAGCTGATAGTCCATGCTGCTGCAAACGTCGTCGAACTGTTCGTGTAGATGGTTGTTGTCTTGCAAAGGTCCCCATCTGTTGACTCAGGGATCGAGACGTGGCTGCACGATCCGTTAGAGCCATGCGGATAAGATGCCTGTCATTTCGACTGCTAGTGATACGAGGTCGTTGGGATCCAGCACGGCGTTCCGTATTACCCTCCTGAACCCACCGATTCCCTATTCTGCTAACAGCCATTGGATCTCGACCAATGCGAGCAACAATGACACGATACGATACGATAAACCACAATCGTGATAGGCTACAATCCGCCCTTTGTCAAAGTCGGAAACGTGATGGTACGCATTTCTCCTCCTTACTTGAGGCATCACAACAACGATTCACCAGGCAACGTCGGTCAACTGCTGTTTGTGTATGAGAAATCGGTTGGAAACTTTCCTCATGTCAGCACGTTGGAGGTGTCGCCACCGGCGCCAACCTTGTGTGAATGCTCTGAAAAGCTGATCATTTGCATATCACAGCATCTTCTTCCTGTCGGGTAAATTTCGCGTCTGTAGCACGTCATCTTCGTGGTGCAGTAATTTTAATGGCCAGTAGTGTAGTAATTGTAGACACAGAAACATTAGAATGGGTAATAAAAGGAATCTAAAATATGTAAAATTTTTTACTATGGCCGTAAGACAGCAACACTGATTAAGCAGAAACTTTACTTATTGTAACAGTAGGGGCCAGTAGTCTCTGGGTGGTCGTCGATCTTAACTAAAAAAGCCAAAATCATAAAAACATAACATATAAAATAATAAGAACCAAAATCAAACAATAAAGGAAAATGTAAAGTATTAGAATAAACCTAAACCCTAAATAAAACTAACAAAAAAGGCAGTCTATTGTTGTACGTGCTTTGAGACAACATAACACTTACTACACTCCACGTGTTTTTTTTTTTCTTTCCCTCTGCGACAGCAGCGCGCCAAGCGCAAAGCAAGCGACACTTTTGGATGCATCTAGTTCAATACAAATCGTCAATAACAAAAGAAATGAGCACAAATTTGTCATTCTCTTGTTTCCTAAAGACCCTGGGAATGTCTTTACTGAAGAATGTCGTTCTACTTTAATAACAACAGTTTGCCGATATACACCAGAAGATCTGTTGGTGTACAGAAAGACGGCGTATATCCTCCCAACAACTCCAAGTTTTGTTCGGTACACTTTCATCCAAATCAGGGAATGCGAAATGTAGGAAATTTATAAGGGACGAAATACTACGTCATTTAACGTACAAAATAAGCCAACATACCTCTATCTGAAGGGAAATAAAACTGTTTCCCACCAAGAAGTAACCAGTCCCGCGACAGTTGCTACATCAGAACCACAAACGGAAAGAATTTTCACCGTATTCGCTTTTGAAGCAAAAGTAATTACTTTTTTCAAAAAATTCATGTAATTAGAAAATGAATGAAGTGTAAGAACGGGTGAATCATTAGACTCCATAACAATTTTTTTACATGTCGAGGAATGTCCCTACCGTAATAAGAACAAACAACAAAAATATATGCTTCTCAAACGTGAGGTATGTATTTATATCCTTTTGCTTTTAGTGGAGTAAGCTGCAGTTATACAGATATTCTAAAGACTTTCTTTATGAGTAAGTTATAGATTGCCGGCCGGAGTGGCCGTGTGGTTCTGGGCGCTACATTCTGGAGCCGAGCGACCGCTACGGTCGCAGGTTCGAATCTTGCCTCGGGCATGGATGTGTGTGATGTCCTTAGGTTAGTTAGGTTTAATTAGTTCTAAGTTCTAGGCGACTGATGGCCTCAGACGTTAAGTCGCATAGTGCTCAGAGCCATTTGAACCATTAAGTTATAGATTATATCATTGAATCAGTGGGATCTGGCTGTCTTTACTTTCCTTTTACAATAATTTATGTCTCTCAGTAATTTACTAATGCATGGAACGCAAAACGTAACAACTATTTCGTAAATTAAGTACACAATTAATTAAAAACAAATATTGTTCTTACGATACAGGTAACTGTTTGCTTTTCACCCTTGGAGAGCTAGTGTCGCTCCAGCTATCAAACGGTAACTTTAGCACCAGAGAGTGTTGCGACAGCATGTACTAGTCTGTGGTACAATTATGCACGTTTGGGATGTTCAAGTAAAAGCACATAGCAAAATACATATAAGATGGCAATATACTGAAAAGTCAGAAGAAGAGATGGGCCACTATGAAATAATTAATGTAACCCTGCATCAGAAGGAACGATGAAGAAAACTAAAATTATTTATGTTCCATTGAATAACGAAGTCCACGGCAACAATCCAGCTAAGCCCCATATTTTATGTAGAGTGCAGTTTGTCTATGACTCTTACCGTCCACTATCTGCAGTTTGAGAATTAAATACGATGTAGAGAAGTTACTTCTTTTATTGACTATTTTACAATTCGTCATCAAAAAGTTATGTAGGGTCTATCAAAACTGACTTTACTAGTTTGAAAACCCATATTGATTTATTCATTTAACTTACGGACATGGTTTTGGGGTTATTTTATAAGAATGTACATCACGTTGCTCACCACGTTGTTTACCAGACGCCTAAGCAATTTGAAAATGACTTCCATTGCTTGTGTAGCACACATCTATTCAAAGTTGATTTGTTACCAAACTCGCTGCAGCACGTCAGACATGACTCGATCAACTGCGATAAAGATTCTAGCTCTGAGCTCTGATAGAGATACTGACAAAGGTGGAACAAACAAGGGACCCATGACGATTCCCCAAAAGAAGAAAGTAAAGGGATACCAGGTCCAGCGATCGTGGGGGCCATGCAATTGGCCCTTTCACTCACGCGAAAAGTGGACATTTAAGAAAAACCAGACATTACTAAACAGTTAAAATATTATTTATATTATAACCCCAAGACTAAGTCTGTAAATCGTACAAATTTTCAAGTTCTTTTTGATACATCCTATAAATTGATTGTTAATCGAAGCGTGATGCTGTTTTATAAACGTACTGTTGCACCATTGCAATAAAGTAAGATTTTTATGAGCTGTACATCATTTGTACTGATGTCAATAGTGCTTAGTTCGTGATTAGTACTATAGTTTCCTCGTATGATTGTGTGAGTGATTACCATGTTTTTTTATGACGCTATATTACTACACTATTCTGTGCTACTGCGTACTACATCATTAGACACATCTAAGTCAGGTTTCCAATTATTGTCAATGTTTTCCTTCTTCCTAGTATGAAGTTATCATTTCGTGAACGTTAAAGTGAATTATTCTTACTGCTTGTACTTAAAATTTTTTCATAACGTGGCGTAGGGTGGTCAGATTCTCATGGACATATTTTTAACAAAGCGGGGTAATTAAATAGTAAAACCCGACGACCGCGTTATGGAGTTAACCAGTATAAAGGGTGTTCATAGTCAAAGTTATAGTTTGAAAACACTGTAGAAAGAGGACCACAGCTCAGAATGGCGCCAAATTTGAACTACATATTACTGCCGCAGGCGAAATCGTCACGGAGCAAATAAGTAAATAAATAAATAAAAACTGAAGTTTTACCAATAGGTGGCGTTGTAACGTAAATGGGGTGGGCTACAAATGACAGATGAATCACAATACGAGGCTTATGTTTGAGTTGTACATTACGCCTTCCACACTGTTCAATGTGCGTGACTGCACAAGTTCGGCGGTCAATCGTTGTGGCATTGTTAGGTAAGCCCGTCCACCCCGCCCAGGTTGTCCCACATCGGATGGAAAATCGGTTTTAAATTGTTCTGTGGCCAAAAGCCGCATAAAGAGCAAACTTACATCGGTTTCTAATTGTCGTGAAACTGGGACAACACGTGTTCAATATCCTATCCTTCGTTTTCTGCCATAAGCTGGAGTCTGGAAACAGCACGTTCCACAACAGATCGGAGTCTCGGGAGTCACATTCAGAATTCATTGCGCAATATGTCTCTTCAATTCAGCTACGTTCGTGGCTGGAGTAGTCCCCCACAACATCTATCAGATAACCCCCGAACCAGAAGGCACAAGGATTACGATCAGGTGATCTGGACGGTCAGGCTGTAGGAAAAAATTCTAGCGTTTCCCAAATGCCTCTGCAGCAGCCGCTTCACTGGCTGTTCAATGCGTGGAGGAGCGCCATCTTGCATAAAACGATCCTACACATACATCCACGCTGTTGAAGGGTTGCAATGACTTCAGTGTACAAAAGACTCCCACAGCGTTTACCAGTGACGGTACAGGTAACAGATCTCGCTTGACTCATCTCCTCGAAAAAATGTTGCCCTGCAACAAATGATACCGTCAATCCGCACCACACAGTCACCTTTGTAGACTGAAGTGGTACAGAAACTTCCTGGCAGATTAAAACTGTGTACCGGACCGAGACTCGAACTCGGGACTTTTGCCGTTCGCGGGCAAGTGCTCTACCAAGACGAGATACAGCCGTAATTAAAGCTGTGAGGACAGGTCGTTAGTAGTGTTTGGGTAGCTCAGTTGGTAGAGCACTTGCCCGCGAAAGGCAAAGGTCTCGATTTCGAGTCTCGGTCCGGCACAAAGTTTTAATCTGCCAGTAAGTTTCATATCAGCGCACACTTCGCTGCAGAGTGAAAATATCATTCTGGAAACATCTCCCAGGTTGTGGCTAAGCCATGTCTCCGCAATATCCTTTCTTCCAGGAGTGCTAGCTCTGCAAGGTTCGCAGAAGAGCTTCTGTGAAGTTTGGAAGGTAGGAGACGAGGTACTGGCGGAATTAAAGCTGTGAGGACAGGTCGTGAGTCGTGGTTGAGTAGCTCAATTGGTAGAGCACTAGCCCGCGAAAGGCAAAGGTCCCGAGTTGGAGTCTCGGTCCGGCACACAGTTTTAATCTGCCAGGAAGTTTCATATCAGCGGACAGTCCACTGCAGAGTGAAAATCTCCTTCTGAAGTGCTACAGTTTGAAGTGCATGTGGACTTTCCGTTGCCGGTATTCTTGAATTCTAAGTACTGACATGCCCTTGGAAATGGGCTTTGTCTGTCCCCAGAACGTTCTATGGCCACTCATTGCTCACGTCAGTGGGAGCAAGAAATGCCAGAGCAAAAGTTTGTCTTGTTGATAGGTCAGCTGCAAGTAACACCTGGATATGGGTGATTTTTTATGAATAGTAATGAAGGATATTTCGTAGGATTTTATCCACCATCCTCACAAGCATGTCCAACGTTCAGGCAATTCTCCGCGCACTGCATATTTGCACAGCTACTTGACCCGTACTTCAATGCTCAGGCCACATCTTCGGCAGACGTCGGATCATCTGCTTTCCTCCCTCTGCTACACTGTACTTCAAATGAATGCGTCTTTTCGAATTTTCTAATCATGTTTTCCATTCCCCTAGGAGACTTTGGGTCAATGTCTTTTCTCATACCCTTGACTTTTCGGCACTTCTGCAGCGCTGCTGGCGCACAGCAACCCTTTGCCGTTCTTGTAAAATAGTTTCATCAGCAGGGCGCGCGACCCTTTAAGGAGACAGCCGTGTTGGGCTTCTCGGACGCAAACTAAGGAACAGCCGTGGGCCGCACGTCTGTTGGTCTGCGTATTCTGACGCTTACAGTACCATCTTTTGGTCAAATTTTCGTTAATTTTCCTTTTTTTCGTGACGTTTCCTCCTGCTGTTCAAATCTGACGCCATTGTGAGTAGTGGTTCTCTTTCTACAGTGTTCTGAAACAAGTACTTAAATTATGGACACTCTGTATTGCATCCTTCTACGTAGGTATCATATATTTCGCGAAAACGCCATTAAAGTAAAATTAGAAAAATTCGAGCCCATTCCGCGAAACTCAGCTTACTCTTTTCTCACTTGAGGTCCTGCGAGACATGGCTGAAAGGCATTAGGCGGATTCCACAGTCCTAGATTTCCATAAAGCATTTGACACGGTGCAACACCGTCGGCTGTTAACGAAGGTACAAGCACACGGAATAAGTTCCCAGGTAAGTGAATGGCTCGAGCACTTCTTAAGTGAGAGAATCAGTATGTTCATCAGAGACAAGAGTATCGTCAGCTGCGTCGCAGGGAAGCCTGACAGACCACTGTTATTTTCTATGTTCATAAACGATCTGGAGGACAAGGTAAGCACCTGTCTGCGGCTGTTTGCTGATGATGCTGTGGTGTACAAGAAGGTGTCGTCGTTGAGTGACTGTGGGAGGACACAAGATGACTTAGAAATATTTTCTAGTTGGCGTGCTGAATGGCAGCTGGCTCTAAATGCAGAAAAATCTAAGTTAATGCAGATGAGTAGGAGAAACAAACCCATAGCGTTCGGGTGCGGAATTAGTAGTATGCTGAAAGTCTCTTCTGGTTTACTGCCGAATCCTAAAATTAACTCGAGTTACGATCCGGCAGCAAACCCGATGACAGTTTCAAGACTCGTTACGCCGTGAAAGCCTACGATGTCATAGTAGTGTGCTGCCTGACGCAGTCATGTCGATTAAATACCGACGCGTAACGCTGCAAAGCGACCTGTAATAGAATGAAAACATAATGATTGCAGTACGGAAGGCGAATTGTCAGTTTCGGTTTACTAGGAGTATTTTAGAAAAGTGAGGTTCATCTGCAAAGGAGACTGCGTATAGGTTACTAGTGCGACCCGTTGTTTGCTACTGTTCGAGTGTTTGGGATCCACAGCAGGTCGGCTTAAAGCAGGGCCGGCCAAACGGTGCACAGTGTGCAGACGTGCGGAAGTGCTGCACATGTGCGCACGTGTGCGACAGGGAGGACAGCGACATCTGTTATTAGACATGTGTCCTAAATGAACGGCGGCGGCTTCACTTCCCTGGTTATGTGGTACAAGCAAGAGGAAAATTGGTCATTAAACCGATTGTTTCAATGTATACTTACATTTAGGTTTTTTTATGTGTGAAGGGCTACGCTCAGCTGAAGTCGATAAAAAATAACATTCATCAGCTGTCGGTTATTATGCAGATTTCAGACGGAACTGATGAAAGGTATAACAATAATGGTATTGAAATAACAGGTGATCATCGAGAGGTCTGCGGTTATCATTATGTTCAGAGGTCAGTGAGACAGAAATTATGTGGGTGTAACTGAGAGCACCGAGAATTAGTTATAGGAAACCTTGCATTAGTTTAATGTTATTTGAAATCATGAATAAGGTTCGTTGGAAGTCGCTAAGTGCTCTCTTTCTTAAATACTAGCTCAAAAACATTACGCGTATTTAACTGCCGTCAGCCAAGCTTGCTTAATAAAAACCCACGGTTGTTAACTGTATTACATGTCTTACTGGGTTAAACTGTTAACATAAAAGTAGATGTCTCAATGAGTAGACTGTGACAGTATTTTAAATGTTTAACACGCGAAATACCTTCCCATGGTTGGCTTGCAAGCTGTGGAAAGAGCACTAGAATGCGCCGGTACAGAGTATCCCAGCAAGTGGATAAAGCGACATCTGTGCGTAGAAACATGCACTACATGGACGCTGACGGCTGCGGCGTGCACGTCGTGACCCGGAAGTTGCACATGTGCAGGAGCACCGCACGCGTGCAGAATTTCTGGCCGGCCCTGGCTTAAAGGAAGACTTTGAAGCAATTCAGAGGTATTGCGGAGATGATTCAGGAACTCAAATGGGAATCAGTGGAGGGAAAGGACGTTCTTTTCGAGGAGCACTACTGAGAAAATTTAGGGAATTGGCATTTGAGGCTGACTGCAGAACAGTTCTACTGGCGCCAATATATATTTCGTGTAAGTACCTTAAAAATAATATTAGAGAGATAAGGGTTCGCACAGAGGCATAAAGAATCGTTTTTATCTCGCTCTATTTGCGAGTGCAAAGCGAAACGAAACGACCAGTAGTAGTGCAAGATACCCGCCGCCACGCACCATACAGTGGTTGGCGGAGTATCTACGTACATGTAGACTTACACATGCAGGCTTACCAACAGCCTGCTTTCTGCGAACCACGCTCGACTGGAACAAAAAAGACGTGATAGTAGGCAGAGAAAGTGCACTCTGTCACATCCCGTATGGGAGCTTTCGGACTACACATGTACATATAGTAAGTGCAGATGTAGGTCTCTATGCACTTTTGGTGCTCTTTGCACTGACTGTCTCGGCAGGATGGTGAGGGCCAGTAGTTACGGTAGTTATGATGCGCTTCCTGGTGTCTATTGAGGAGGCGCGTGCCGGCATAGAGGCTTGACTTCTGGGCGGCACGGCGCTCCTCGGCTGGTCGTCCTCGACTGATTGATTGCCCGTCGAGCCCTGGACACACCCCTTCCGCTTTTTCTCGGCGGCCGGCAGCCGGCGGTGGCAGCGGCGCCCCGGGTGTCCTCGGCATCAATCAGGGCGAGCGCTCTGCGGAGGCGCCGCTGAAAAAGATGAGGAGCAGACGGAGCGAAGAAGGAAGAGGAGTAGGAGGGCGAGGAAGGGAGGGGGAGAAGGAGAGGGAGGGACTCTCCGGAAGGCTCCTCTGCAGTTGCAAACCCCGCCAAGGCTTACTGCCTTTCCTCAGCCGTCCAGAAACGGACAGTCTGTGGGCAGGGCTTTCCAGTACGGTCATCAGAGTTTCAACAGGGAGACAAAATAATAGAGAAGAGATCATAAAGATTCTCATTGTGAAAAATACAGCTACATCAAGTCACTTAGACGCCGTACGCATCAGTCTGTACCACAACGACCACAGCCACACGTCGAGACAGTCATACGTGTATTTGCATGAGGCCGCTAACTAACAACAATTATATTCCACACATATCATTGCAGATTCCGGACCCATTTTTATTGCCTGACTCGTTGGTGAACTTATTATCTTCACCCACAACTACGTGATTATTCTGCAATTCAAAATTAAGTGCCTGGCAGAGGATTCATCGAGCCACCTTCAAGCTACTACTCTACCGTCCCACTCTCGAAGATCGCGCGGAAGAAACGAATATTTAAATCTTTTAGTGCGAGCTCTGATTTCTCTTATTTTATTATGATAATTCCTCGCTATGTAGGTGGGTCCCAACAAAATATTTTCACGTTCTGAGGAGAAAGTTGGTGATTGGTATTTTATGAAAAGATCCTGCCGCAACGAGAAACCCCGCTGTTGAGTGCTACACGAATTCACGTATCATGTTCACGGCACTCTCTCTGCCCTTCTTTGAAGTTTTTGGATGTTGTCCGTCGATCCCATCTGATGACGATCCCACACCGCGCAGCAGTACTCCAGAAAGGGACGCAAATCATAGTGCCGGTAGTCTCTTTTAGTAGACCTGTTGCATTTTCTCAATGTTCAGCCAGTAAATCGTAGTCTTCGGTTTGTTTTACCCACAATATTATCTGTGCCATCGTTCCAACTTAAGTTATTGGTAATTGTTATCACTAAGAGTTTAGGAACTTACAGCCTTTAGATTTTGCGTGATTTATCGTGTAACCGAAATTTAGTGGATTCCTTTTGGCACTCACGTGACTATCTTCACAATTTTTATTATTTTGTGTCAACTGCCACTTATCGTCCCATACAGATATCTTGTCTGAATCGAACCTCAACTTTTTTTGATAATCAGATGACTTTATAAGAGCGTAAATGGCAGCATTATCTGCAAACAGTCTAAGTACTACTTAGATTATCTCCTAAATTGTTTATGTGAATCAGAAATACCAAGAGCGTACAACATTTCCTTGGGAACGCCAGATATTACTTCTATTTTATTCGATGACTTTCAGTCACTGAAAACTGTGACCTTTGTGACATTTTATCAATTTCATTTCGACCTTCCCCACACTTTAGACGCAAATTAACGAACGTCAGCCCAGTTGGCAAGCAGACTGCACCCAACCCTTGTAAGGCCAACTGGGCAGCTATTTGATTGAGAAGTAGAGGATCCTATCACGAAAACTGACAATGGCCCAGAGAGCGATGTGCTGATCACCTGCCCCTGCATATACGCATCCAGTGACGCCTATGGGCTGACAACGACAAGACATTCAGTCAGTACCATTGGGACTCCCGAGGCCTGTTCGAAGTTTTCAGAAATTTTGACAGAAAAGAGACCATGAAAGAAAGATTTCAACCTACTGAGGAATATATTACAGAATCTGATTTGGGGTGTGGTTATTTGGAGAGATTAATTACTTACTCAAGATTTTGGCAACTGGTGAATTCAGATAACGATTTAAACTGGTCTGGACATTGTGACCAGTATTTTGGCCGAACGGCTAGATTTATGACGGTGGTAACTAAAGGAATCGTTATATGGCTGGCCCCATCTCACCATAGGTGGAACTGCTCCAACTTAGAGAAATATTGCAAGGTGCGGTGCGTAATTGTGGGACTGGACTGTCTCAGGGAATTCCAACAAAAAGCTCCTTCCTCTTTCCTCCAGGTGGTGCAGTGACACACAGAGGATTTGGTTTCGAGAGTTGGAGCCAAGAAAGGGTGTGAAACAACTGTGGATGGGCAACGTTGTTTGTTCTCCAAGTTACAGCCAGGTGCGACTTGGCCTCTACTCCTCCCAGATGTTGGTATTAGGACTATTTGTAGAAGTCGGGAGCTTACTATAAGGAGGGCACCCAGTGCCATAAAACATCGAAACCCAACAACCTCAACATCACGTTTTGCCGATTTCTCTTGGGATTGTAACCGCTCTTTAGAGAGTGCTTATACAGAAACGAGTATTAGATTAAATTCTGTAATACGAAACGACCTACGAGCCAAAAAACGGTAGTAGTATTTCGAAGTAATAGTTAGTTAAAATTTTAAAAAGAGTAGATATTCGAAATAGAGTAACGCAAAGTAGTACAAAGGGAATCCAAGGAAGACATAACAGAGCTGCGTTTTGTTTTGAATGTAATATATAAACCAATGCGCCGCATTGTTAGGTCTCTGAGTTTTTGTTTTCAGCTGTGGCGATTGTGTTCGCAGTTCTTCCATGGTAGTCGGAATTTTGGGATTAGAAGCCTAATTAAATTGCGTTCTTAGAACTGGATTAGACATTGGACTGGTGGAGAATAGATTATTTTGGGATAAAGTCAGAGACGGAGTTAATTAGAGGTGATAGGGTGTACGAACATTGATATTCAAGTGAATTGTCATTGTACGTGTTAAACGAAACGCTACGATCGTATACTTACGATTCTGAGGAGATTTATTGACAATAGGGAAATAGAGCTGTATGTGAATTATTAAAGCGTATTTGGACGAAAATCGTTTGGACGTTACCACACTAGTATCTTTACCGCTTGTTGTCAAGGTGATTCCGCCAATAAACGAGAAGTGAAAAATAGTTCCGGTTAAAAGACTAAACTTGTGCTGAACAGATATTGAAAGGATTCGAACCCATAATTAATATCGTGTCGTGAGAACTGAGAAGCCTAGTCATTGTAAGGCCCAGAGACGTATTTATAATTTATCAGACAGTAATTCCAAAGGACAGTTTCATGGGAAAGCTTATATTTGGTGATAGTGTAAGCAGACTGTTTATGTTTTCTTATTGGTAACGCCACGTAGCGCTCTGTATGAAAATCACTGGCTGTGCTGTGTACAGTCTGTGGCCAGTTTGCATTGTTGTCTGCCATTGTAGTGTTGGGCAGCTGGATGTGAACAGCGCGTAGCGTTCCTCAGTTGGAGGTGACCCGCCAGCATTGGTGGATGTGGGGAGAGAGATGGCGGAGTTTTGAAATTTGTAAGATTGGATGTCATGAACTGCTATATATATTATAACTATTAAGGTAAATACATCATTTGTTCTCTATCAA
The DNA here is from genome assembly GCF_021461385.2 of Schistocerca piceifrons. Taxonomy (NCBI): domain Eukaryota; kingdom Metazoa; phylum Arthropoda; class Insecta; order Orthoptera; family Acrididae; genus Schistocerca; species Schistocerca piceifrons. Next base: position 379,062,247 of record NC_060139.1, read on the forward strand.
AATCTTTCATTTGCTAACTATGCCTATCAGTAGTTAGTGCCTTCAGTAGTTAGAATCTTTTATTTAGCTAGCAGTAGTGGCGCTCGCTAAATGCAGTAGTTCGAGTAACGAAGATTTTTGTGAGGTAAGTGATTTGTGAAAGGTATAGGTTAATGTTAGTCAGGGCCATTCACTTGTAGGGATTATTGAAAGTCAGATTGTGTTGCGCTAAATACATTGTGTGTCAGTTTAAGCCCAGTCACGTATATAATTTTTCAAAAGGGGACGTTTCATATGTCGACCCTTAGCCGAGGATACCTCACTGGAATCTTCTGATTTTTTTCGTGTAGTTTGTGTAATTAGTGTAGCTTTTGTTTATTGCTAGTGCGTAATTATAGAGAGAATTTCATTTGTAGTTGTAGTTTTTCATTGTTGTTCAGTAAAACAGTTGTGACATGCATGTAGATTTGCACCAAGTATTTCGCAGCTGCGCTTGCAATTAAGTAGAGATTATTTCCATTGCTATGTTATCTTATTTTTCTCTTCAAATTGTCCTTTTTTGTGTTATCGTGTGAAATATTGTGACAAATATGGCGTGTGAAAAACGTAATACTAGGCTCCAAAGTAAACTGAGAAATGACAGTGAAGACGAAAGCAGTGTGTTAGCGCCACCGTGTAATGAATTAACTAATGTTCAACATAGTAATTTGGTAATTGTACATAGGGAAATGGAGCGGGCGGCAAACAATGGCGTAGGCAGTGAAACAATTAGTGAACAGGGAAGCATTATCGATCGATCGCTTGGCAACAGCTCGCCTCAGGAATCCGAATTGACAGGACACAATTTTGCAAATACTGTAGATTCAGGTTTTGCGTCCTCACCGTTTTCTCAAATAAGTCAAGACACAATTTCTGCTTGTCAAAATGTGAATGTTGCCGGTGCAAATGCACTGCCGAAAAGCGTAGAGGAACAGATTCCAGACACTAATGCATTGTTATTACAGCTAATGCAACAAATGAAACAAAATCAGAGACAAACACAGCAAAAGCTTCAAAAGTTAGAAACAATGGAACAAAATCTTCAAAAGTTAGACACAATGGAACAACACCAGAGACAAACACAGTAACAGTTAGAAGTAATGGAACAAAATCTTCAAAAGTTAGACATCACACTTGAACAAACACGTGAAGATTTAACTACTGAGTTACGTAAAATCGAATCGAAATGTCAAAAAGTCTGTAATGACGTAAAAACACAAATTTGTGAGCATTTCCAACCTATTTTTTCGCGTCATGAAAATACATTACACAATCATGAAGCAGCCATAAAAGAACTGTAAACTATTGTTCATGAAAATCACGACACCTTGCAAGCTAAAATTGACTCAGTTGCATCTACCCATTCGGTTATGCAACTTGCAAAAACTCAGGAAAACTTAAAGGACACAGTAGATACGATTTCAACACAAATGGACACTATGAAACTTGGTTCAGAAAAACACACAGTGGAAATAATTTCACTAACGGATGAAGTAGCCGAACTTTCAGATCAGTTCACTAACTTGTCTACAAAGGTAGATGATGATCTGAATGACACAAGACCTGTAGCCATCACTGACACAATAGAGTATGAACAAATTAAGAAATTCAAACAAAATCAGAATCAAATTAACGCAACACAAAAGAGAAATCCAAGAAGTACAAGATCAGTTGGCACAAGTAATACAAAAATTACATATTTCAGAGGACACTCGCGCTCCAACACGGGAAGAGGGACTTAGAAATACGGAACAATCACAAAATAATAACACAGTACACTTAGGAAATTATGAAAGAAATTGGTAAGGCACACCGAATTTTGAGATGGAACCGCCGAAACGACGTAACAATGACCGACATGTGACTCGCCGACATGATGATTTTGACTATAAGCTGTTCATTACTACACGTAAATTCAAAACATTTAAGAATTCTGTCAACGACATTCATCCACAAGCGTGGCTCCATCAATTCTCTCATTGTTTTCCTCCCAACTGGTCGTTAGAGCACAGATTAGAATTTATGTGTGGCTACTTAGGGAATGAACCAGCTGAAAGAATGCGATCGGTCATTCACGATTGTCACAGTGAAGGAGAATTTTACCATGCGTTCCTCTCGGCATATTGGTCTCAAGCTACACAAGACCGAGTAAAACATAGCATCTTGATGATGAAACACTCTGAACAATATGAATTTTCCAGTCTTGTCAAATATTTTGAAGACATGTTGCACAAGAATCAGTACGTGTCAAACCCATACATCTCCTCAGAATTCATCCGCATTTGCTTAATCAAATTACCTGAACATTTGCGACATATTATTTTGGCAGGACGTTGCAAAGACGACATTGAAGCTTTTCAGGGGCTCTTACAAGAACTGGAAATTGACACTGACAATCGCGGAACGCGAAAACAGGAGCACAACAATTACAAGTCACATCCATCACAATTCCGCGATGACAGAAATAATAACTGGACATGACAAGGCTATTCTTACAACGTAAATCGTGACCAAAACAGACACCACTCATATGACAACCACTGGCAGAGTAATAGTTACAGAGAAAGATCGCATTTTCGTAGTAATGAATGTGACAGAGGCAACCATAGAAACAGACAATATGGGAACCAAAATAATTATTATCAAGGGAGACAGAATAACTTCAGACGCAATGGTCCACCACGCAGTTACGATTCCGGGAGAAATTCTCCACTACATGACCGACAAGAAAGAAACTATGGAATCTACCGACATGACGACAGACGATATGATCGTAACGACAGACATGAATTGCATCAGAACTGGCGGGATTTAAACATGGCAGGGCCCTCTCGACAAGGTGAATTTGTAGAAGTTAGGTCTCCAAACCCCAATAACGACGCGCGCCAACAAAGAGACAATAGGCAATGACTCATACCGCTGGCAGCCACAAAACGTACGTATGAAACTAACGACGCAGCTGCTGTAGCTAGTAATTACGTAAAAATGGAAGACATTAGGGACTCCAAGAACACGACGTAAAACATAACAACATTGCATATCCTGTGATTCACATTACAGTAAATGACGTAAAATTTACGGCAGTACTTGACTCTGGCAGTCCTATTTCAGTAATTAGTGAAACAGCCTTTAGCAAATGCAACAAATCGAACGATTGCCCCACACTTCCGTTACGTAAAATTAAATTACAAGGTGCAATCTTTGGAAAAAGTGTAGATGTACGCCAACAAACCAACTTAGAATTCTTTTGTCAAAGCCACAGCTTCTCTGTGAACTTTCTTATTGTTCCATTATTGTCAACGGAAATTATACTGGGAGTAGACTTTTTGAATGAATACAAAGCAATCTTAAGCTTTCACGATGCTGAAATAAGTTTAGAAAAAGAAGGTAAGTCAGTAGCTTTGAAATTTGAAGATTGGCTCTCAAACCATGACGAAGAAATTAATCGGCTTTACCTCCTGATAGACAACAGTTCGGAATTTTCGACGGAACTTGACACTAACAATCACTCTGCAAGTACTGTCAGGGATGATATCGACGGCGCATTTGATACTAATGAATTAATTCAGAATAAAATTCAAACAATTGAGAATTGTAATGAGACTGATAGGGAGGACCTTTTTGATATTTTACAAGCATATTCCACAGTTTTTACTCACAAAACAGTAACAATCAAGGGATTTCAATACCAATTTCGTGTCCGTGAGCATACTAAATTTTGTGTTAGACCATACGTAATTCCGGCGCATTATAGGGACCGTGTTAGAACAGAAGTACAATCTATGCTTGAAGAGGGCATTATTGAGCCTGCAGTAAGCTCATACAACAATCCATTACATGTTGTTGAGAAGAAAAATGGATCGATCAGACTTGTCTTAGATTCGAGACAAATCCTTCCTGAAACAAATCATTCCTGAAACAGACAGGCCGCAAACGTTGGAAGAACGTCTTCAAAATTTTAATGGTGTAAAAGTGTTGTCTTCCATTGATCTCAGATCCAGCGTTTATCAGATCGAACTTCATCCAGAATGTAGAAAATACACAGCTTTCCTTTGTTTTGGCGTTTGTTATCAGTGTTGGAAACTTCCTTTTGGCTTGAACATTTCTTCGGCAGCATTCATTCGCAGGCTAAATTCCATATTATCTGAGTTCTTAAAACGTCACATCACCTTATATGTGTACGATATTCTAATAGCAGAAGCTTCATGGGAACAACATAATCGCATCCTCAACAGTTTGTTACGTATTTTTGCAGAAACTGGAATTACAGTTAACTTGGAAAAGTCTGAATTCGGTAGGTCAAAGGTGAGGTTTTTGGGACATATTATTTCTTCTGAAGGCATTCAGCCAGATCCTGAAAAGTTAGAAGCAATCAGAGCCATTCCAGTTCCATCCACAAAAAGACAAGTTCGCAGTTTTCTAGATCTCGAAAATTTTTACCGTCGTTTTCTGAATATGCAAATTCTAGTTACACCAAAACTATGTTCTCTCATTGGAAAAAAATACTATTTGGAACTGGGACGAACAAGCACAGTTGGAATTCAATTCTTTGAAAGAATCGCTACTTAATGCGCCAATACTAGCTCATCCAGATCTGTCACAAGATTTCTTCCTTTGCACGGATTCTTCTAAAGTCGGTCTTGGTGCCCATTTATTTCAAGAAGCGACAGAAAATGACACTACTGTTCAGAAAACCATTGCTTTTGCTAGCCGAGTGCTAACAAAATCTGAAAAAAAAAATTCCCGTTACTGAATTACAAGCTTTAGCGATCGTTTGGGCATTTAACAAATTCCGTTTCTTTCTTTCTGATAAGCACGTAAAAGTATACAGTGATTACCGTGCATTACAATTTCTTATGTCTTCAAAATTAAATCATGACAGGTTAAAACGTTGGGCATTGTTTCTGCAAGAATTCCACTTCACAATAGTCTACATTCCCAGCAAGGAGAACATTGTTGCGGACGCACTGTCACGCGCACCTGCTGGGCTTGAGAAAAGTAACACAGAAGGCAACCTCGAGAAAAATTTCAGTATTCTTTACATTCAGAAAGTCGCCTTTGAAAACTTCATCACCACGTCTTTAGAGGACATTGCTCATGAACAAGATAAAGATCCGATTTGGAAAGACATCAAAAGTAAACGTCATGAAAAGCCGCACACTCAGATTCGGCATTATTATCTTGTTCGAAACAACATACTGTTTAAACGCTGCACGGTTAATGACAAGCTATGGGTACTTTGCATTCCTGATGATTTTGTTAATAACCTCATTTGGTACATTCATTTCAGCTATGCGCATTTTGGTCCACGAAAATGTTATCATATTCTTCGGGCGACTTGTTATTTTAACAATATGGAAAAGAGAATTCGAAGAGTCTTGTCTATTTGTAAACTTTGTCAAAAGGCGAAACCATCTACTATCTCACATCGTGCTCCGTTGTTTCCTATTATTCCTTCTAAATTAAAAGAATTTGCTGCTGTTGATCTCTTGGGACCCCTTGTCAGAACATCGAATTGATTTTCGTACGTTCTAGTCGGTGTTGAACTTACTTCAAAATTTGTTTCTTTCACTCCGTTACGTAAAGCCACTGGACGGACGGTCTGTATCCAACGCCTTTATTAAAAGTTTCTTACGTGAAGTTGGCCATGTTGCTAAAGTCATTTCTGATAACGGACCGCAATTCAGATCTGCTGTTTGGTCATGCATGCTTCGGAATCACAAAAACAAACCTGTTTTTACTGCATTGTACTCACCACATTGTAACCCGTCTGGAAGGATTATGAAACAAATCAATAAGCTTTGCAGACTTTATTGTCACAGAAACCATCAGCATTGGGACAGATATTTACACTTATTCCAAAATGTGCTGAATGAAATGCCTCATGATTCCACTGCTTTACCACCTACTCTTGTACTGAAGAATGAAGAACCACCGAACAGAATCAGAGAGCTTGTACCTTTCCCGAATACACATAAACTTCGACACAAGGACATAATTGATTTGGCTATTAAAAATATAAAATCTGCAGCAAACAAAAGGAGAAAACTACACGGTAAAGCAAATGCAAAGAAATTATACATTGGTCAGAAAGTTCTCATTAAAGCTCAGTTATTATCACATAAGAAGAAACACTTGAGTCACAAATTCTTTCTAGTTTACGATGGACCTTACAGAATCCGACGTATACCACATGATAATTGCGTTGAAGTTGAAACTCTGCGTACTAGGAAGAGTAAAGGATTGCACCACATTTCACATGTAAAACCGTTTATTGAAAGATAATCTGCTTTTTAACTTTGTCTTTGCCATATAACTTTTCACTTTACATCACTAGTATGCTTTGTCAGACTTAGAATCTGTTAACATGCAACAATGTTTGAAGTTAAATATCCAGTCAAGAACCAAGAGAACTTATTTAAACAGAAATTACGAATGCATTGTTATTGTGAACAGACGACACAGTGTTATTGTGTGTGTACATTCTTGCTTGTTAGTTGCACGATTACGTAACGACTATAAGGCTCACATACTTAGAACATTTACCAGTACTGCTAATGAGAATTTAATGCAACATTTTGGTTTACTTGAAAATACATTCTGGATTTAAAGTACTTTCTGTGAGATACCAGATGACACAGTGGTTAGTTTATGTGACAGCTACACGATTTTATCACGACGCTACTAATGAGTGACAATTTACAATGTTGCTTTTGCGGTGTTTCTGTTTTATATCTGCACAGTTTTCCTGTATTATTCTGGAAAGTAAAACATGTTTTAGTGTGGTATAGCAACAATGAGACAGCCTTTTTCGTGGCACAACAATACGTTACTGTACAGTACTTTCTTCATCACGCCAATAAGCATAACTACGATATCTATACGCAAGGCATTTCACTTTTGTTTATCATGAGGTAAGTACATTGACTTCTGCAGAACTTAGCTTTCGGAGGACGATAACTAAGACACTTCCACAGAGATTATGTTGCAACAAGATGCACAGTTTAGCGCTACAGTACACGTATTTGAGTCATTAATCTTATACTTAAAACATTTATTTTTAAAGATTTTTGAGTTACAACGAAAGTTTTCCGTGATACATTTCATTCCATTGCTGTAATCTGTAACACCTGAGGGTATAATTACATTAATCCTCAGGGGGTACACGCCTACTTTGTGTACCATGTGTTTGGCAAGCACAAGGAGCCCTAGCTAATATGGTATTTGCTTATACAACTTTATACATCGGTACCATATTTCTCTAACACATAAATTACACAGCTATCTGATCATTTAACTGAGAGACAAACATTTTTTTACTACATCAGTGACAAATGTTTACATAATTACACAGTTGGATAACTTCATACTTATGAAATTGTATTTTGTCTGTACTTTGTGAATTGTTCATATTTTTTTGGAACCATTGTGATACTATGAGAGCTTTGAATGATATATTTGACATGGGATCATGATTTTTATAGTACATTTGAGGTAGATGACACTATTTAAATGAGCAGAGAATGAGGTGTTATGATATTATTATTATGACGACAATGTGTATTATGCTGTTGAGGTATGTTTATGATCAATAAGATGATGCTACCGTATATGAGGAATTTGATTATGCTACGTATTTATTTTGATGAAATATTGAAGAAGTGTCGGCCGGCTGGAGTGGCCGTGCGGTTCTGGGCACTACAGTCTGGAGCCGAGCGACCGCTACGGTCGCAGGTTCGAATCCTGCCTCGGGCATGGATGTGTGTGATGTCCTTAGGTTAGTTAGGTTTAATTAGTTCTAAGTCCTAGGCGACTGATGACCTCAGAAGTTGAGTCGCATAGTGCTCAGAGCCATTTGAAGAAGTGTCGACGAATACGTATATGAATAATGAGTAATGGTTAGGGTCTCTGATATGTGAAAAAGGATGTTGGAAACCAAGAATCGTACTTTAAGAATTATGAAATGTGTGTACATGCGTGAATGTATTATAATGCCGTCAAAAATTTTTTGGACACTGTTATATTTATAGGATTTTGTTTTTACACATTTCTACTGTAATTTCTCGACTTGTGAAATTTTATTTGTATATGAGACTGTCACTGTAGTGCAAACTGGTGTCGTAAATATTTCGGTAAGAAAGTTAAGTGACCACCTGCATGTAATGCGTCGTGGGCACCCAGCTGCGCGACAATCGCCTGGAAAAAAGCCATTTGTGTGTGCCTTTCAGAGGCACAGGGGCAGAAAAAAGGAGGCCATTATCCTCGCTATTGACATTCCATTGTAGAAAGCATCGCAAATATGTCACGCTCATTACTTGGAAACATATCATACTTTGTGCTACTTACTGAAATGCTTATGAATTGATGGGAAATATTCTTTACATCTGCAAACCTGATTATGACAAGTGTCTTTCTACGAGAGTTGAGAGCTACTGACTTACGAAATGCCACATAGCTATTGAATGATGTTTTTATGCTTTGGTTTGTGTAATTGCTTATTTCATTTGATATCTGTTTTCCAGCTGTGTTGCAGCATTGGTTTTATAAAATAAACTTAAATGCATTTGCTAATGTGAACACTTTCTGTCAACAGATCTATTAAATAATTATTTTCTGATCCACATTCTTCGAAAAAGGAGGTCTGGAAAGAACAATAAGAAGGGACTAATAACAGTAACTGCATATATAATTTTCTTTTCAAGTACTTAGTAATTTTTTGTAGAATTAGTTTTTGTGGTGCACCGCTTTAATTACATAGACATTAAGATGTGATTGTACATTTCCCTTATCTGCATTGTTGTCTTTAGTGTACTATTTTTAATGCTTGAGCTATGTCATCTTTAGATATAAGTTATTGCATTTGTCAGGCATAGTGCTACTAAATTTCACTTTACATTACTCTGTTAAGCCAGTTTTACTACGAATTTATTTTTCTTGTTTGCTGCGCATTCCCTTATATTAGTTGTAATATTGCATTTGCTTTGCTAATTTATGCTGCTTGCTTTGCCATTTGTATTTTTTATCATTGCTGTTTGTGTTAATTGTTTTGTGCTGCTGCATTGCCTCGTTCCTTAGTTTAGCATCTGAGCTGAGTAGATTTAAGTTAGCTTAAGATGGGGTAGGCTATATAAGAGAACGAGTTGCGATGAATTGGAAGAAATGCATTGAGAAGCTATAAGAAAATGGTTTGACCAAAAAAAGTATTTTGAAAGAGGATATGAGCAAAAAAGTAGGGTTTAGGGACAACATGTTTAGGTAGGATTTTCTTGGAAATAAATGATGAAGTAAGATAATGGAAAACAAATAATGAGGTGAGAAATATGTGAACATAAAAATACAGAAAGCATGCTTGGATAGGATTTTTTTGGTGGAAACAAATGTTGAAATAAGACGAAAGATCTATGGAATGAAGTTTTAGGTTGGACTGCAGTACCAAATGTTACACTGAAAACAAACCCTGCCCTTTCCTCTTGTGTTATCCCCCTATGTGTTTGTGTACTCTTGTATATTTGTGTTTTTCCTGTCTTCATGTGTTTAGATAATAAGAGTTATGTTGTAGAATTTTTCTGATAATATGTTATTTTCTTTTTAAAGATGTTTAGACATTATGTATTCTGTTCTGTTTTAATGCTCATGTGTGAAGTTGATGTTTCGAAAGTTATTCTGATCTTTTATGTATGTACTCATGTCATAATTCCTGTAACACTGATGTATATGTTATTTTGATTCTTTTGTAAAGCCTGTACTACAAATGTTATCTGTATTGTTATGTTCTTTAATGATGTATTTTGTGCCTTTGTAATTGTATTCTTATGTTATAAAATTGTAATTGACACCAGTTCATCATATTATTAACTTGTAAGTTCCATTTCACTGCACACGTTTCTGTTGGTCATAGTATATGGACAATATGTGAGAAGTAGGGACTGTTAGTGTTTACACGTGTGTTAATAATTCAGCAAGGGACTGGATAACAGCATTGCTGGTTCTAAGGACAATTCCAAAAACTTTGTGAGTGCACAAGTGGTGGTTATGGACTTGCTATATTGTCCGCAAGACTCTTCTATGGTGATTGTGCACCTCCACAGTCGCAGCAGATGGCTGCTGGCTATCTCTACAAGGACTACAGTGGGTCTACACCTTTGATGATTCATCAATAGCATTATTTCTACAAGGACTGTAGTGAGTCTGCACCTTTGGTGGCGCACCTATACCATACTCTCTACCAAGACTATAGTGGGTCTGCTCTGTGATGACCTACCTACCAATATTCTTCAAAACTTCGACTGACTCTGCAGTGGGTTTGCTCTGTTGTGGCCCATTACCTGTCTGCATGTCAAGAGTCAGCACTGTCTTTTCGTTGGAAGGGCAACACTACTTCTTCAAGACTGCATGGAAACCCACTACTTCTGTGTGCATTTTGTTCTACCGCTCAGACTTTGAGAAATTCACTACTATTTTAATGTGATGAACGATCAGGACTGTCTTTATGGACTGTGAGAAAATTTTAGCTTTTGACCAACATTCTATCAATAAGTGTGTCCATTTGATATCTTTGTTATTGTAATTATGAAAAATTTTATCAAATCATTATTGGCCACTGCCCAAAACAATTTGTAAAATTTTTTGTGGGGAGCATGGGGGCTATGTAAGTAGGCTGTTTATGTTTTCTTATTGGTAACGCCACGTAGCGCTCTGTATGAAAATCACTGGCTGTGCTGTGTCCAGTCTGTGGCCAGTTTGCATTGTTGTCTGCCATTGTAGTGTTGGGCAGCTGGATGTGAACAACGCGTAGTGTTCCTCAGTTGGAGGTGAGCCGCCAGCAGTGGTGGATGTGGGGAGAGAGATGGCGGAGTTTTGAAATTTTTAAGACTGGATGTCATGAACTATTAAGGTAAATACATGATTTGTTCTCTATCAAAATCTTTCATTTGCTAACTGTGACTATCAGTAGTTAGTGCCTTGAGTGGTTAGAATCTTTTATTTAGCTGGGAGTAGTGGCGCTCGCTGTATTGCAGTAGTTCGAGTAACGAAGATTTTTGTGAGGTAAGTGATTTGTGAAAGGTATAGGTTAATGTTAGTCAGGGCTATTCTTTTGTAGGGATTATTGAAAGTCAGATTGTGTTGCGCTAAAAACATTGTGTGTCAGTTTAAGCCCAGTCATGTATATAATTTTTCAAAAGGGGACGTTTCAATAGGTACACGAAGGAATGTAGTACTGACTGACTGTTATCATACCGAAACAATACACACTAGGATCAACTCTCCTTTCATTGATCCCCCCTGTGCCATCTCTCATTAATTTGAGAACTTAATTGGTCAATAAAACAGAAATATACGAGACATTCCCAGTGTTTACTAAATTTCATAATCAGCTAGTACATAGTCAATAATATCTGTGAACATTTAAGGGTTATTGAAGGAAGCTGATAAACCTTTCACAAACATATTTAATAGGATTCAACGAATGCATGCAGACTGCTAAAGCAACTGAAACAAATTACTCAGGGAAACAACTTAGAAAAAATAGGCTGGAACTCCGTTGATATCTTACTCCAGAGTAATGAAAAACAAAACTGTCTTTGGATCCGTCGTTGTTGAATGTGTATGAATTATCTCTGGAAAAACACGACCAATTTTCAACTGCTAGTTCACACTAATAGACTCTTGACGTGATTCAGAGATGTTTTATGCCCGACCCACACAGCAGGGAGTGGTTATTAACTAGCCGGGGCAATATATACACAAACCTTTGAGATCAGCTCCGCTGCCGGGGGAAACTGCGAAGCGATATCTGTGCAGTCACGACGACAATGGGCGTGCGGGTATCAGATGAACAGGCCATATGATTTCGAGACGAGAACCCCCTCTGCTGTTGGCACTTGCTGCTCTCAGTCATATTACGGTTTCCATAATCAGAAGTTGGTAGCAATATTAAACGCGTATAGCCGTCATCGGTTTCACTCGGCGTCTGTGACAATGTTGTGCTATTGCTGTCAGACGGCATCTTCAGACATGTGAGAATAAGTCGCCGCAGCTACCCTTCCTTGTCACCTCGATCATTATCTCATTGCCCCAGCTCTCTCTCTCTCTGGGATATTTGGATTACCACATGTATTCAACTTGTGCAACTGGCTGTTAAACCACTATCCAATTTCACATATTGATTCCTGTATTCATTGCTTGATTTTTTGTCAGTGGAAGTAACTTTAGCATGTCATTAGTGACTGCTCTCGGCTCTGTGTTTATGTATTCTGATAGAATACACCTGGTTGTTAATGTGTAGCCTGTTTTATTAGCATGGAACTTCCCATCCACTTTTATCAGACTCATGGTAGGGACTGAGTAAATTGCTTTAGCCTGAGAATTCCAAGACGAGTTATTTTGAGATAGTTTAGAGGCATGGTAGGGACGGGTGGGGTTGGGGAGGGACTGTTAAAAATCATTTGTTGCTAATTAAAATAGGTAATACTGTTCCCGCAGCATTCAATTACTTTCAGGTGAATGGGCAAGTTAGGTAAGTAATCCACTATGGTTTCCCTTCTTGCAAAATACGCCTGAACATCTACGAGTACATATATACTCCGCAAGCCACCTTACGGTTTGTGGCAGAGGGTACTTCATGCATCGCAATCTACTCACCTCTTAGCTATGAGATCATTCCGTATGTATCATGATAAAACGAGTAATGTTGGCTTCTACCACTTTCTTGTGTAATTTACTTGGAAAATTATTCTCAACACATATAATGTGGAATGCATATAAAACAGATATTATAGTGTACCTACCACACACAAGATTTTTGAGCTACAAGGTGATTTTACAACTTCAGTCATAGGATTTGATCTATGAGTTGACAACGCCAATTTCGTATGCCTATTAAATTGTTATTCCATCAGTTAAGACTAAATTCTCACAGAAGAAAGTAAACTGTCACTTAAAAAGTCTCTCGCACTTTATTTACTAGGGACGTTTAATAAATCATGCAACACTTTTCTTTCTCAAAGCAGGTTGGTTTAATTCAGGATTTCAATTCTCCATATTATTCCCCGTTCCTCTGTCTATAAACAGCTTTAATTGAACATTGTCTCCGTTCAGTACGACGGCCATACGCCACCTTACTGGGAAGGCCTATGTGCCCATATGTTATCTCTATACTGATCGACCCCGGTACCTATGCCTTCCCACATCATCGCCCACGTACTGCTTCCCGCGCAGTACATTCTTCATTGAACCAAACAGACGGAAGTCGGAAGGCTTTAGACCTGGGCTGTAGGGTTAATGAGGAAGAACCGTCTAATGCTGTTGCGATGTTGACAGACGCCTCACCCAGCGACTCACCGTGCTTTTGTTCACTGCCAGGTCTCCTTAGACATTCTGCAATTGCCTATGTATATCTACGATGCTCTGGTTCTCCACCAAAAGAAACCCAATGACTGCTCTCTGCATGGAACGCACGTTCGCTACAAACGCCGTTTTCAAGGCTACATATAGCACCACCACCTACTTGAACTTCATGAAATTATAGGGGCTGAAGCAAGAATATTTTACGATGTCCCACAACAAATGTTTCATTGTTTAAATAGAAATAAAGTGTAATGTATTAATTATTCAACGAGTCGTGTACTTTACATCAACTAAGAGCATATGATAATCATTGTTGAAGTAACGTAATTATATTCCACGACTGAGCAGCTCAAAGAAGAAGCTGAATTACAAGTCAACTTTGATTATGTTGGTGATGTTTAACATCTTCTTCCACAAGTCATCGAAAACATGAAAAACTTTGTCTGTTTAAATTGATGCTGTGTACCCCTTCCTGCTTCAAGCTTCTTATCCAGTGTCATTTATTTCGTGATCGTTATTTAAAATTTTTTAAATATATTGCAATCTTCAGAATCTTTCTAAAGGATCTGGCGATATTCAGAAAGGAAACATTAAGATTAAATACAGTTGGTGGTGACGTGTTTGTTGCTGGTAGCATGAGCCTATCTTGTAGCGAAATCAAGTAGATGGTTCCTGTGAGTTAGCATGAGTAGAGGTTATTCTGGACAACCGGAACAATTTAATAATTGGCTCCTTTTACTTAACCTCCGTCTCAGATGATACGGTTGCTTAACAGTTCAAAGAAAACTTGTATCTCATTTCAAGTAGGTACCACAGTCATGTAATGGTACTTGGTGGTAGCTTTAATCTACCCTCGATGTGTCAGCGATATTACTTGTTTGAGGTCGTGGTAGACATAAAACATCGTCCGAGATCGTAGTAAATGATTTCTCCGAAAATTGTTTAGAACAATTAGTTCAGGAACCCACTCGAAGTGCAATTTTTTGGAGAAGCATACTCGACCGGTTAGCATGCAGTTAGATAGTGTTATGACGGATACAGGGATTAGTGACGACAAGGTCACTGTAACGAGACTGAATATCACAACACGCGAACACACCAAAAAGCAGATAAAAATTCACTTGAGACCTTCCTAAGAGACAGCCTCCATTTGTTCCGAACTAAGCATGTAACTGTAGACCACATGTAGATTAAATTGAAAGACATAGTATGGGCAACAATAGAGAGATTTACGCCAAATAAATTAATAACTGATGTAGTTGACCCCTCATGGTACACAAAACAAGTAGAACAGTGTTGCAGAAACAACGAAAAAGAACGCAAAATACCCCAGGATTAGCGAAGTTTAACAGAAGTTCGAAATGTGGCGCCATCATCAGTGCCAAACGCGTATAACATTTTCTGCAATGATGATGCTCTGTCTCGAAATCTGGCAGAAAATCCAAAGAAATTACGGTCGTCTGTGAAGTACTAAAGCACAAAGACACAATCAATGCCTTTACTACATGACAGCAAATAAATGTTACCGGTGACGGTGCCACCAAAGCGAATTTATTAAATTCGGTTTTCAGAAAGTCCTTCGCCAAAGAAGACGAGGTAACAGATTTCGAATCAAGAACTGCTCCCGACATGAGTAACTTAATAGTCTTCAATAACTTAATAAAGGGAAATCATCCGGGCTAGACTGTATACAAATTAGATTCCCTTCAGAGTATGCCGATATAACAGCTCCGCTCTTAAGAGCCATGTACGACCGCTTGCTCGGCGAAAGATCAGTACCTAAAGAGTGCAAAGTTGCGCAAGTCACACCAGTATTCAAGAAAGAGAACAGCAGTAATCCGATGATTTATCGAATTTGGAATATATACTCTGTGTCGAACATTAGATAATAACTGTCTTGTACAGTACAGCCAGCGCTTTAGTAATGAATGCTATTGACATTGGATGTCACATTGATTCCATATTTCTAGATTACCAGTAGGCTTTTGATATCGTCCCTCACAAGCGGCTTATAATGAAGTTGCGTTCCTCTGGAGTATCCTCTCACTTATCTGACTGGATTCGTGATTTCCTGTCGGAAAGATCACAGGTAGTAACAATTGAGGGAAAGTCAAACAGAAGTAACATCTGACGTTCCCCAAGGAAGTGTTACAGGCCTTCTGCTATTTCTTATCCATATAAATGACTTAGAAGGCATCTGAGCAGTCACCTTAGATTATTTGGGGATGAAACTGTCATTTATCGTCTAGTAAAGTCGTCAGGGAATCGAAACCGGTTGTAAAATTACTTAGACAAGTATCTGTATGGTGCGGAAAGTGGCAATTGCCCTAAATACAGAAAAGTGTTAAGTCATCCACACGAGTGCTGGAATGAATCCGTTAAATTTCGTTTGCAGGATAAAGGAATCAAACGTAAAGGCCGTAATCCCACAAACCTGACGGGTGTCAATTCAACTAAACATATAAGAATTACAATTACGGCCAAGTTACAAGCGAACGATCATATACGTAATGGTAGGGTGGAGGCAAAAAAAATGGCAGCGTTTTATTGTCAGAACACTTAGAACGTGCAACAGGTCTAGTAAAGAGACTGCACACACTACACTTGCCCGTCCTCCGCTAGAATACTGCTGTGCAGTATGAGGTCCTTACCAGGTATGATTGACAAATAATATTGTATTGTCGCGGATATGGTACGCAAGTTGGGGTGGCCATCTTTAAAACAGACGCGTTTTTCATTGAGGAGAGACCTTTTCAAGGAATTTCAACTTCCAACATTCTCCTCCGAATGCGAAAATAGTTTGTTGACGCATCATGCTTGTAATAAAATAAGAGAAATATAGGAGATATCAGTGCTCTCACGGAAAGGTTTAATTGTTCGCTTCTCCCGCGCTGTGTTAGAGAGTGGAACGATAGAAAAATAGCGTTAAAGTGATTCCATGAACCATCTGCTAGCCACTTAATTGTGAATTGAAGAGTAGTCATGTAGATGTAGAAGTAGATGCTTTCGTTGCTGATTCCAATGGTTGGTACATTCATTTGCTTTTTTTATATATCTATT
Source organism: Schistocerca piceifrons (assembly GCF_021461385.2). Classification (NCBI taxonomy): domain Eukaryota; kingdom Metazoa; phylum Arthropoda; class Insecta; order Orthoptera; family Acrididae; genus Schistocerca; species Schistocerca piceifrons. Next base: position 379,078,672 of record NC_060139.1, read on the forward strand.
CTTTACCTTGTCCATAATTCATTTCTGCACACTTCCTCTCTCCTGTTTCTTCGTCGGTGGTATGTAACTCGCATAAAAAAATAAATGATTTGAAAGACGTTTAATGCACAGCTTTCACTGCTTTGCACTTTCCAGCACCAATGCTGACAGTATGTTTTGGGTGCCTTGTTTGGAAACAAACAATTTCCATTCACTCACAGTAATTGATGTTTACAACAGTAATACCCACTTTACTATTCTCCCTCAAGCTTGCATTTAGTAATGCCGCTTCCTGTTTCGGACTTGTTTTCGGCAGTGCTGTACGTTAACAATGGTACACAGCAGTATGGACAGGTTTCCAGACGCAAGTTGTGTATAGCTTCATTGAATGCTATCTAAAAGCTGCAGAAAGGAGCTATACTGACCTCGTATGGAATTCCCTGGACGGTTTCTCAACACTCTGCACTATAAACGCTATTTTATGCATTTTAATTGCTTTGTGATATTCTCGGTGATTCCTATCACGAGCAACACCACCATTCCATTAGATGCAAAACTGTTTCGACCGCCAACCTGTCACTAGCTACGTGAGATTGTTATCACAGCGAGAAAAATAAGCCGTTAAAAGCTCTGCAAATCGCTTCACATTACTGCTGTTGCTGCCCTCCTTTAGATAATAGCTTATATCTATACATACTATTACTCCACAATCCACTGTACAGGGCACGCTGGGAGATGCATTGATTTTGAAATGTAAAGTTGCTTATAGTCGTCATCACTTAGATATAATTGCTATGCTTCGACATTTAACAAATTTTGTAATTTGCGGTAAAGCAGATAAAGAGTTAGAGATTTTATTAGTGACAGGGAGGAATAGTTGACTGTTGTACCTCCTATCAGGAGTTTTGTGTGTACAGATGGATGGAATAACATCTTAATACGCAGAATTAGTTAATGTTGTAGACTCATAGATACACTCCTGGAAATGGAAAAAAGAACACATTGACATCGGTGTGTCAGACCCACCATACTTGCTCCGGACACTGCGAGAGGGCTGTACAAGCAATGATCACACGCACGGCACAGCGGACACACCGGGAACCGCGGTGTTGGCCGTCGAATGGCGCTAGCTGCGCAGCATTTGTGCACCGCCGCCGTCAGTGTCAGCCAGTTTGCCGTGGCATACGGAGCTCCATCGCAGTCTTTAACACTGGTAGCATGCCGCGACAGCGTGGACGTGAACCGTATGTGCAGTTGACGGACTTTGAGCGAGGGCGTATAGTGGGCATGCGGGAGGCCGGGTGTACGTACCGCCGAATTGCTCAACACGTGGGGCGTGAGGTCTCCACAGTACATCGATGTTGTCGCCAGTGGTCGGCGGAAGGTGCACGTGCCCGTCGACCTGGGACCGGACCGCAGCGACGCACGGATGCACGCCAAGATCGTAGGATCCTACGCAGTGCCGTAGGGGACCGCACCGCCACTTCCCAGCAAATTAGGGACACTGTTGCTCCTGGGGTATCGGCGAGGACCATTCGCAACCGTCTCCATGAAGCTGGGCTACGGTCCCGCACACCGTTAGGCCGTCTTCCGCTCACGCCCCAACATCGTGCAGCCCGCCTCCAGTGGTGTCGCGACAGGCGTGAATGGAGGGACGAATGGAGACGTGTCGTCTTCAGCGATGAGAGTCGCTTCTGCCTTGGTGCCAATGATGGTCGTATGCGTGTTTGGCGCCGTGCAGGTGAGCGCCACAATCAGGACTGCATACGACCGAGGCACACAGGGCCAACACTCGGCATCATGGTGTGGGGAGCGATCTCCTACACTGGCCGTACACCACTGGCGATCGTCGAGGGGACACTGAATAGTGCACGGTACATCCAAACCGTTATCGAACACATCGTTCTACCATTCCTAGACCGGCAAGGGAACTTGCTGTTCCAACAGGACAATGCACGTCCGCATGTATCCCGTGCCACCCAACGTGCTCTAGAAGGTGTAAGTCAACTACCCTGGCCAGCAAGATCTCCGGATCTGTCCCCCATTGAGCATGTTTGGGACTGGAGGAAGCGTCGTCTCACGCGGTCTGCACGTCCAGCACGAACGCTGGTCCAACTGAGGCGCCAGGTGGAAATGGCATGGCAAGCCGTTCCACAGGACTACATCCAGCATCTCTACGATCGTCTCCATGGGAGAATAGCAGCCTGCATTGCTGCGAAAGGTGGATATACACCGTACTAGTGCCGACATTGTGCATGCTCTGTTGCCTGTGTCTATGTGCCTGTGGTTCTGTCAGTGTGATCATGTGATGTATCTGACCCCAGGAATGTGTCAATAAAGTTTCCCCTTCCTGGGACAATGAATTCACGGTGTTCTTATTTCAATTTCCAGGAGAGTATAATACTACGCTTAAAGTTATTAAAATCACCCTGCCGTTCAAAAAAATTTGGTTGTGGCTGGTGCTCCCTACTATCTATGTATTGCACATTAGGTGCGAGTTGTGTTGAAAAAAAAAAAGAAAAAACAAAAAATGAAAAAAACAATATTTTTCAAGGGTATTACGCAAGGTAGTGATCGAAGCCATCGTTATTTGCTTAATTGTGATATGTACAGAATGATCTCATAGAGGTGTGGCTGCAAGCACATGGGCACTCTTATCTGCCTTACAGTGGGCAAGAGGAGGGCAGCCAACTGGTCCAAGTATCAACAGGTCGCACGATGAATCTTTTTGTTTACAGCCACTGTGGGGGATGGGGGAGGGGGGGAGGTTAGAGCATTACTTACTTTATTTCAGATGAGCATTTTGCTAGTGGCCCTTGGCCAAGACAGCTTTTCATACACACAAGTGATGCGGGAGCGTAATCAATGCACAAGCACACTGGAGTGAGCCGTGCAACCAAGACAGGTGCAACTGTAGGGTGGCAAGGAGAGAACGAGATAGCCTTGATCCCAACTGAGGGGTCATTCCAGGAAATCTCAAGCAACTGCACATGACATTTATTGCTGGCCTTAGCATCAGGACTTCCTTATCCCCAAGGCAGTACATGTGGAGCCATGTGCTGAATTCAAGAACTGGAGGTGAAGTCCCCCCTCCCCTCCCGGCCGCCACAGCCCCATCACCACACCAAGCCGCTGCAGTTTGCATGATGCATCCTCCACCCGAAATGCCCTGCTCTGCAGCCAATGGCCTCTGTGTTAATAACAAGAAATGCAGTGCTGCGTTCACACTTATGTGGGAGTGAGAGTCAACTGTAGTTTGCATGCATGTCACATTTTGCTGACATCAGCATCAGCATCCAGCCACGACCGGCCCCCTGCTTCCTCTGCTCCACTCTTCAGCAATGTGCATTAAGCAACCCCTCAACCCCCAGCGTCTGGCACAGTGTGCCCCACACGTATGCTAAATTTTGTGGATGATTTCGTATCTGGAAGATCATACCAACAACACAGACTCTGTGCACATGTTCTACTTCGCATAAACCAGCATCACTCCTTTCGTATCATTCTGGGAATCCAGTTACCACACGCCTGGATACACTTCTTGCCTTGCGCCTGTGTTCTGTTGAGTATCTGGTGATGTCATGATACTACAACTATACACCAAATGGTGAAATTTAAATTACGAAATGCCTTAAATTACGATTGCCTTTAATTCAACAGCTGCAATGGTTTTTGTTCAACATGCAAAAGTTGGTTGTAGATACCCATCCAATACACTTTTAATAAGCTTGAAATGCTGATTACGTTGGATTTGTTTAACATACCTGGCCACGCAAGAAGTGTATGCAATTACAGTAAGTATTCACCTACCTACAATTGTTGTTATATTTGTATGACACTATAAAAAGTAGTTCAAATGGCTCTAAGCACAATGGGACTTAACATCTGATGTCATGTGTCCGCTAGACTTAGAACTACTTAAGCCTAACTAACCTAAGGACATCACACACGTCCATGCCCGAGGAAGGATTCGAACCTGCCACCGTAGAAGCAGCGCGGTTCCGACCTGAAGCGCCTAGAACCGCTTGGCCACAGCGGCCGGCTATGACACTATACTTGGTGTTTTTTTTTATTATTACACCGGCAGCAGGTTGTACGGTTTTTAAATATTCATGCATAGTGCACTCTCGCTGTATTTTCGTCTTGACAACGACAACTATTGATGAAGATGTCGGCTGTAAGTTCACTGCAAGAAAAAAACTATCCCAATGTACGAAAGTCGGTAAATGTGATGTACATTAAAACAGGTAAATTAGATCCACTTTCATTTAATTCTAGGTTTTATCGCCTCACAGCATGTTTCATTTGTGTAATAATGTAATGTATAGCTATCAGTGGCGTTAGTATCTTTAATAATTGTGTTTTCTTTCTTTCTTTTCAGTGACCACTCAGAGCCCCGGGCAAGGGAGAACACAAACTTGGTGTTATTTATGTAATTATGATCCAGATCCGTCCCCTTTCCTTATCTTTTCGCTTCGTGGTGTGAATCCCGAATAACTGTGGCACTCTGATTTAAAAAACGCTCCTACTTGGGAACAGATAGAGTTGGTGTGTTGCGCTCCCAACTTAGTTGCTTCATTAATACAGGACGAATACGCGACATCGCAAAAGCAGGTGATGCGATACAGAATTGGTAATAGGATGGACAAAATCGGATTTAATTGTCCCGAGGCCAAAAACTGGACAAAAAGTAAAATGACATCAGTTTCTAATTTGTCTCGTACCAAAATTACATAACAAACTAAATGACATCGGTTTGTAATTGTCCACCGTTTTCCTTCACAAAGTGAAGTCGAGAAACAAGATGTTCCGCAACAGACTGGCGGGTCTTGGGAGTCATGTTCAGAATGTGTTGCGCAATGCCTGCCTTGAGTTCAGCTACATTAGTAATTAGAGCACTGAAAACAACATTTTTCAGATAACACCACAGCCAGAAGTTACACGGATTAGAATCACGTGATCTGGATGTCCAGGCTGTAGAGAAATGACGGGTTATTATTCTAGCATTGGTGAAACGTGTCTGCAGCAGCCGCTTCACTAGCAGGAGCGCCAACTTGCATATAAATGACGCTACCCGCAAGTTCATGCTGCTGAATGGTCAGAATGACGTTGATATACAACGGACTTATAGCATTTACCAGTGATGGTACAGGTAATAGGACCCACAGAACTCATCTCCTAGAAAAAATACAGCCCTATGATAAAGGATTCCACCAATCTGCACCACAGTCACCTTTGCATAATGATGTGGTACCAGTTGACGCGCTTGCGGACTTCCCATTGCCCTTATTCTGCAATTCTGTTTATTGACATCTTCTTGGAGATCGAAATTGGCTTCGTCTGTTCACAGAATGTTCCATGGCCATCCATTGTCTGCTTCCATGTAAGCAAAAAATTTCAGAGTAAACATTTGTCTTTCTGATAGGTCAGCAAGAAGCTACTTCTGCACACAGATGATTTTGAATGGATAGCAATGAAGAATATGTCGCAAGATTTTATGCACCATGATCACAGGCATGTCCAACGTTCAGGCAATTCCGCGAGCACTGTATGTTTGCATACCGCCTCTTCATCCTTACTGCAGTAGTATGGCCACATATTCGACAGATTTCGGATCAACCGCTTTCCTCCCTCTGCCACACTGCACTTCAAAAGAACCTGTCTTTTCGCATTGTGTAATTATTTTCTCCAGACCCCTAGCAAACGCTGGACCAATGCCTTCATTCATACCATTGAGTGTCCAGAATGTCTGCAGAGCTACTGACACACAGTCACCTTTCTTGTAAAAGACTTTGCTAGCAGTGCACGATCATTCACAGAGACAGGCATGTTAGGTGTCTCAGACATAAACCGAGGAACAGCTGTCTGCTACATATATTTTGATTTGCATATTCTGACACTAACAAAGCCATCTGCTAGTCAGATTTTCGTTAACTTTTTTCCATGGCATTTCCCCCTGCATCAATAATGTGCTTTTCAAATTTGACGTTATTCTGAGTTATTATTCTCTTTCAACAGTGTTTGGAGAATGGAGCTTTAATTATGGACACCCTGTACATTCTAATGGTCACAATTACATATCCCAAATTCGCTTAGGTGATTCTGAGGATGGGGAAGGAGGTTTTAGATCTTTTTGAACAACTGCAGACTAAAGCGATTCTGGGCCCCAGCAACCTTCAAACTGACCATCGAGGTGAATTTTACAATAGGCATTTCAAAGTCTCAACAAATCACCATATAACATTCTTCCATTTGGAAACTAGCATTGTTGAACAGTTGAAAAGGTCAATCGAATACCGAATCTGAAAGCAGTTGAATCTTGAGCGGACTTACAAATGGCTAAACAGTTTATTATAAATCACTGACGAGTATAATCACACTGTTCACCGTACAACTAACAAGAAACCTGCTGACGTCTTTGATAATGGACTTCTAAATGCAGTATACAACCGTATGATGGGTCAATAGAAGCAGAAGTTCAACGTAAGTGATTTGGTGTGTATTTCGAAATACAAAACCACGCTTGAGATTTTTTACTTACCGAATTGTTCAACAGATATGCATTTACAGTTTCCCATCTTAAAAAAACAGTGATGGGAATAAACAGCAGGGAGCTTTGACACAAACAAATTACAGAAATACTCTCAGCCAGATGTGTTGCTCATAAAGTAGGTCATCTGATTTCAAGGGAATAAGGCACTAGAGAAATGACTCAGCTTCTCATCAGAGCACAACAGTTGAGTGAACGCTCAAGATTTGCTATATCATAGGACACACAAACCTCAAACCCTACAGTAGTGTCACATGAGTGCTGGGAAATGTATCAGGAGATGTGGCGGTGCTATACTCGAGGATATACCATTCGAACTTCATATCCCTGGATACAGTTTTCTGTAGACATGTGAGGAAATTGAAACAGAGTTAGTGGTGATCAGGTAATTAATATGCTAGATGATGCATGCAACGAGCACTACATTGCTTGTGCTACAAATAAGTGTCATTGCACTGCTGACCAAATATTATCTGATAAGGCTACACAGATATATTGAAGAAAGGATATTAGTGTAGGGCAACAGATTTGTGTTTTAGTGATCTATAAGGTACTGCACGGCAAATTTAAATCGGGTGCTGGAATAGCCTCCAGTCAAATAAATAATGCAGCTCGTCACACGTTAAAGAAGAAGAAAATCCCTGTGGAGTTTTAAAAACAGCACCCCACCAGCAGTGACAGCAACGAAGTGTGTCTTGAAGCAGAAAGGAGGAAGGTAAGTGCTTGTCAAAATGCCCAGGTTCCTGGCAATATCGAAGACATCAGGATGAATAATTCGGTTTCTAATCCCTGCATAATAATGCACAAAAGGCTGAAAAGCAACTACAAAAGCAACTATAAAGGTATAATTTTTCCATGGAGTCATCGCTATGGGTGAAAGACTGTACTCAAAACCATACAGAAAGGGATTCAGTTAAAAAAAAAAAAAAAACTGCTTAAACTCCTCAGAAAGCTCAAAATCCCATGATTGCGCTGCGTGATTATGTGGGATACTTTTCCAGAGGTGATGTGGAAATCCAAAGACCGTAGGACTGTCTATCTGGATGTTGTGAGGGAATGTGAAATTCAGTAGGTCGCATATATTTAACAAAAACGGAATACCGTCTTCTACTTTGACTCATTCAGTACTTAAAGAACACCTGAAGAATTGTGTCATTACTTCACCGACACATGTTTTCGACGCTACCAAGGCTTCAGTTCATATTTCTGTGGACATAGTTGCCTTTTTCTCTCCAGACACTTGCATAAAACAAGCAGTATGCATATCACTGCATCGTTTGACGTCCAGAAGCAATGTCGTTTACTCTGACTCTAAAAGAATGTTCGTCTACATTTGAAGTGAACTGCTTTCCTCCAATACTTATTGGTAAGACGAAGTGGATTATACACTATTGGCCATTAAAATTGCTACACCACGAAGATGACGTGCTACAGACGCGAAATTTAACCGACAGGAAGAAAATGCTGTGATATGCAAATGATCAGCTTTTCAGAGCATTCACACAAGGTTGGCGCTGGTGGCGACACCTACAACGTGCTGACATGAGGAAAGTTTCCAGCCGATTTCTCATATACAAACAGCAGTTGACTGGCGTTGCCTGGTGAAACGATGTTCTGATGCGTAAGGAGGAGACTTTGATAAAGGTCGGATTGTAGCCTATCGCGATTGCGGTTTATCGTATCGCGACATTGGTGCTCGCGTTGGTCTAGATCCAATGACTGTTAACAGAATATGGAATCGGTGGGTTCAGGAGGGTAATACGGAACGCCGTGCTGGATCTCAACGGCCTCGTACCATTAGCAGTCGAGATAACAGGCATCTTATCCGCATGGCTGTAACGCATCGTGCAGCCACGTATCGATCCCTGAGTCAACAGATGGGGACGTTTACAAGACAACAACCATCTGCACGAACAGTACGACGACGTTTGCAGCAGCAAGGACTATCAGCTGGGAGACCATGGCTGCGGTTACCCTTGACGCTGCATCACAGACAGGAGCGCCAGCTGGATGCACGAATGGCAAAACGTCGTTTTTTCGGATGAATCCAGGTTCTGTTTACAGCATCATGATGGTCGCATCCGTGTTTGGCGACATCGCGGTGAACGCACATTGGAAGCGTGTATTCGTCATCGCCATACTGGCGTATCACCCGGCGTGATGGTATGGGGTGCCATTGGTTACACGTCTGGGCCATCTCTTGTTCGCTTTGACGCCACTTTGAACAGTGGACGTTACATTTCGGATGTGTTACGACCCGTGGCTCTACCCTTCATTTGATCCCTGCGAAACCCTACATTTCAGCAGGATAATGCACGACCGCATGTTGCAGGTCCTGCACGGACCTTTCTGGATACAGAAAATGTTCGACTGCTGCCCTGGCCAGCACATTCTCCAGATCTCTCACCAATTGAAAACGTCTGGTCAATGGTGGCCGAGCAACAGGCTCGTCACAATACACCAGTCACTATTGTTGATGAACTGTGGTATCGTGTTGTAGCTGCATGGGCAGCTGTACCTGTACACGCCATCCAAGCTCTGTTTGACTCAATGCCCATTCGTATCAAGGCCGATATGACGGCCGGAGGTGGTTGTATTGGGTACTGATTTCTCAGGATCTATGCATTCAAATTGCGTGAAAATGTAATCACATGTCATTTCTAATATAATATATCTGTCCAATGAATAGCCGTTTATAATCTGCATTTCTTCTTGGTGTAGCAATTTTAATGGCCAGTAGTGTAGAGTTGATCGGTATGGGATCATAGAATTGTATAGATAATGTCACGGAGGTAACTAATAAACAGCACCTAGGGAGGGAGGAAGTTGTGGTAATATCTCCTGGCTCTTACGACACTGACGCATCGTGCAAACGTCAATACCTTTAAAACAGAGATAAAAGATTAGGAGAGAGAGTGGACATCAGTCGCAAACGTTCAATAAAAATTCTGGCAGGTTTCTGGAGGGGACAAATGTTGGTACATGATACTGTTAAAATTGGAATCGAATGTTGCGGACGTACTGGCTGTCAGTACGAATCGTGTAGACCAGGCCTGGCCAAACAGCGCTCCGCGAACGCTCCTGCCTAATGCTCCGGGCGCAGCGGCAAGCGAGGCTGAGCGGCGAGGAGGAAGACGGAAATGAAGGCTGCAGCGGGACGCTGCTAGAGCAACGCAGACGACGTGTCAGACACCGAGCAGTTCGCTTACAGCACTACTTGCGTTAAACCAGATTCACATTCTACATTTGGAATACTAAGGCGTCTACGTACTTGGCCAGAAAAGGAAATGTAGAGAAGCGACATTTTTCAGTGCTCAATGTGTTTTGTCTTACTTTTCGTAACGTTTAAGGGCCATAACAAGTGCTTAATATGACATCGCACTAGTATGAGCTTGGGAAATACTTACTGGAACGTAATTACAACACCAATCAGAAGATCACGTGACGGACTTATCTTCTGACCAACGATGGTAAATGATGGCTGATATGAAGGCAGTCTTACGGGAAAAATGAATTAACTGTTAGTATAGGGATAAACAAATGTTTTATGGTCGATCACTAATTATTTAAATTCTTTATGTGCCTTTATGCAAGAGGAGAATCACTTGGTAACAGTTACTGCGGACAATATTGATGCTATTAAAAACATGGTATGGAACATTCGACGTAACTCAAGACAGTCATTTGTGGACCAGTCGGGACTGAGTACGTTGTGAGGTAACGGGCGAGTTGCGGCGCCCTGACATATTCTAAGTTCAGTGGGCGGCCGCCGCTCGGGCCGCGCGGCAGGGCTGAGCTCGTTAGCATCCACGTGGTGCCTCACAACGGCCGGAGCACGTGCTCCACGGAGCACGTGGCTGGGAATTCCTTGGTGACGCTGTGCGCCGGGAGGGCCAAAGATGGCGGACTTTGTGAAACCTTAATAACAAACATTTCACAGTTCGCATAAGTATTAGTAGTAGTCAAATGAATCATGATATCCCTAAAAGAAACATGTACATTACCATTCCAGAATGATAATTTCACTCTGCAGTGGAGTGTGCGCTGATATGAAACTTCCTGGCAGATTAAAACTGTGTGCCGGACCGACAGTCGAACTCGGGACGTTTGCCTAACGCGGGAAAGTGCTATAACAGGAGACGAGGTACTGGCAGAAGTAAAGCTGTGAGGACGGAGCGTGCGTCGTGCTTGGGTAGCTCAGATAGTAGAGCACTTGCCCGCGACAGACAATGGTCCCAAGTTCGAGTCTCAGTCCGGCACACAGCTTTAATCTGCCAGGAAGCTTTACATTACCATAATTTCACGACGATTCTGATGGTGTAATCAGATTTTCAATATCTTCATTAGTTAAAAGTTTAGTATCGGACGATAAATTATACAAGTAACACCCAGCAACGAATTTCCAAAATTTAAACGCTTCATCCGATTTCGTCAATCGACGTGTCTTTAGAAATCTATTAGTGTAAAACTAAATTGGTATAAATTACAGGCATGTGACTTGAATCGTACATGAGTCATTGGAGGTCAAGGTGGCCGATTGCTATCGATGGCATCGGGGTCATAAGTACTCCACAGTTATACGAAGAAACGGTAGCAGCATGCTTATAAATATGTTTATTCATCTACGTCATTATTTATATCCGATATATACTATTCATGAAGAATTTGGTTAAATATTTGCTGCTGTTTTAGGAACCACAGAGACATTAGGCTACTGGCCTAACTTTTGTTGCTATTCCTTTAATATATGTTTATGTATTTAATAATATGTGTTAGAGCGTGTTTATGGTCCAGCCGTAGGAATATTTCTTTGATTTCAAGTTGCTTAAATGTATTTTTCGTATGTGTTTCAATGCGTTTGTGAGTATGCAGTGGTTTGGAGACATGGAGGGAGCACTCTAGCCAATCACAGCACTCATAAATGGGGAGACTGGATGTAAGTGGGAGAAGAGCATCGTTTCCGAAGAGGACACGTGGTAGTTCTGGCAGTGCGGCAGTGCTCTGAGTACGGCGCAGGACACGGGAATGAGTACTGGACGGTACGGCGCGAGGGACGCACGGTCGCGAGAGAGACTTGGAGTGTGGAGCAGTTTGGGCGTGGTCGCGGCAGATGGAAATACTTTTGAGTGCCGACTCGTGCACTTGTGAGATTTCCGTGTTTTATACAGGGAAGACGTAGTGTGCGTTTACAAGTGAACATCTCGCGAGCTATGCTGTTGTTCATAATTAATTGCGTACAGTAGGAAACTATTGCTTCTCTGTTATTCAACTTATATTTTATTTAATAGCTGGACCATCGACACCAATAAGCGTTTTGCAGAAATATACCACATTTCAAAAGTTCTTCTATTATCGTATCATCATTTAAAGTCATTAAGATAGTACCTGTAGATTTTATTTAACTGCAATCTTTCATTTATAAATTTATATGCTTCATTCATAATTCGCAATTTCCGAATGACAGAAACCTTCGAGCATTCGATTCATTTGTGTAGTCTTATCGTATACTGTAGAATCAGCAGTATTTGGCCTGTAATGCTGCAACTACGAATCCCAGCCCCTAGACAACGAAACCAGCCAAAACTTTTCAACATTGAGTCGGAGGGTACCAACACCATCATTTCATTCGTATTATTTGAAAGACCGCCACGTTCAGTAATTGAAACGTTCCATTACGAATTCTCAAAGAGATTCCTTGACACTGCACGACTGAAAACGGATTTCAATTCCTTTTTTATACCGCTTTCACTTTTGGCTGGTAATTTACCTCATTACTTCCATCTTTAGCTGATAGACTTACAGGGTGGCACCCGCACCAGCGACCTGTATGCCAGTCCAGGAAATTACCAGACTTTAATAGAATGTTACCTCAAGAACAATATCCTTCACCGCACAGACAAGCCACCAAAGCTATTTCAGTGTTAAAATTTTGTATATGGCTGGAGCAGCAACATTAGGATGAAATTTTCATGACGAAATAGAAAACTGCCTATTAGTTGAAAAGCGGAAGGTCTGTTTCAACCCCTTGACTATGGTTTCAAAATTTACGAAAACATTTAGTCAGAAGGTTATTACTGACAATTGGGTTACATGTTGTAGAGGGGGTACGTTGAAAAATAGCCGAAATGTGCCATTGAAATATAAAATTTCACGTCCATTATATTAAAAACGTGCCCAACGTGGTGAAATTTCGCGTCCATAATATTAAAAACATGCCCAGCATAGTGAAATTTTACGTCCGTAATATTAAAATCATGCCCAATATGGAGAAATTTTATATTTTACTGACGGCTTTCGATATGTTTTAACGTTCCCACTCTACAACATGCAACTCAATTGTCACTAATGTCATTCAGAAAAACAGGTTTTTATGTACGTTGAATCAAGGTCATGGTGTTTAAATAACCCATCCGTTTAGCAGCTGATCGGCTGCTTATCATTTCTTCACGATTATTTCAGTGCTTGGTTCAACAAATACTTGCAAAAGTTTTTTTGTGCTGTGAAATTGGCGAAGCCCCACCAACGTTATGGTTTAACAGGTTTTGGCCTGCGTAACTCCATGTGTTTGACTGAATCGCAAACTGTAGTTCATGTTGAATGCTTGTAGGTAAAGCTTCTTGTAGTTTTACTCGTCGTATTAGCACTATCTAATGTACTTATTTAATCAGGTAACAAAAGTAACTGATCTGACCGATGAATAGCAAGGTGAAAATAAACACACGTAATCAAATCCTGCTTATAAAAGTATGCTGCAATATTCATCCCTTATAGGTAGTTGTACTGTGTTGTAAACGCGTCTTTTTAAGTTTCCCGTGTTGTAGCCTTTAGCATATAGCCATCTCGCTCGCACATCTGCTAGAAAAAGCGCTCTGATTGGGGAAGATGGAGTTTTGAGCAGACTCTGAGAGCGCAAATCATGACCAGGCCTGATGTAGGGCTAACATCGCACCGAATTCGTACCTTAACGACAGATTATTCGATATTAAATACGAATTTTTACCTACAGTGCGTCCTCATTTCAAAGTTGTAGAGGGCCCAAGTAATCCAGTATATCTCCCTGCGACTGTTCACATGTTAGACCATCTCGATTTGAACATCGTAGGTCAGAACGCGAATCGAGTGGATTTTTGCGTTGATGGAATTATAGTACATCTTCATGCGAGGCAGAATTATGGGTATTGAGTATAAATTCGGTATTCCAAAGCATTAGAAGACACTTTTGCAGCGAAAGCAGAACTTGGTAACACACGAGAATTATGAGTTTCTTATATCTATCGGCTTGAAACCTCGAAATGACGTGGCTCGATATAACAACTCCAGCTCAATATGACGAGCGTATCAATAGCTAGTAATTTGTCTCCACAAACCATTTGGCTCAGTGTTTCATAATAGTGACGAGGTACGAATAATTATTCAGCATCAACATGGAATGACACTGCCAAGCAAGAGCTTCCTATGTTCGGAGGGGATATTTGTAACTAAGAAAGCCTCAGTGCCATCAGTAACATCGCGCATTAAACATAACGCGTTCGCCTTCCTGTAACAGGAAGTAAGATATAAACTGAATGAGATTGAAATCGACAGCACTAGGAACGTTGGAATCACGTTGACACTCAAGACATACGTCTCTGCTTCAACATCAATCTGAATGTCCTACAAAACTCAGGATGGTGCATAGATGGATTGACAGATAACTCCTGTACTGTGTGTATTCCACTCAAAATAATAATGGGCTTCCTCGAAGATAGCACTCTTATTATTATCAACGCTAATCAGGGGCTGATTCTAGTTCGAATTGCTACAGATAGTAAGTTGGGCTGCACCAGCCTCTGTCAGATGAAAAGAATCTAAAACTTTAACATATTCTGAAATCAGGAGTTTAGCGGCCCTTAACTTTCCATTCACGGGGTTTATTTCAGTATCCAATACTTCCGCAATCATCTCGCCAAGCATGGGCACTTAAGACTTCTGTCCAGCAACAAACGCTTCAATTTATTATTCTGGCGCTGCAGAGAGACAGGAAGGGGAAACTTGAAAAGGATTCGACAGTAATTAACAACCGTAAACTCGTAGTTCGTTCCATACGATTATCTACAGCTTGACTGGAGCAGAAACGCATATGAACTATTGTATGAGAATTACGTAACACTTTACATCTTGTTAAGATATTGATGATGGTTACGGCTGCACTCCTAGCCCACAGCAGTTTATGGAATTATCATCCATAGTGGTGACAGATTGCTCAGAGTAACATGAGCCAGTGAAGACTGGAACTGTAGAAGTAAGTAATGAATTCGAACCATCGCAGAACTTCCCTGCTGGCACTGTAGCTTATGCATTGATACTACACGACTGTCTCATAAATTACTCGCTGCTAACAGGAATTGTACAACGTGTAGTGTGAATATAGAGGCATTGCACAACATATAACACATTATATAACGATGCCTCAAAGAGCAAAGATTGTCGCAGACAAACAGGGGTTTTATGATTAGTGTGGACGATTTGGTTTAAAGATGCGTTCCTTGCATTTCTCGTTGTGATGAGGTATTCCACAATCGTTGCTTTACCTAAACAGTTAAGCCCATTGGAGTATGCTACACACAAGTCGCTGGACGGTGAAGGGGTACGTATTAAGATATAGTGTCATCGCTTCAAATGTATGTTCATAGAGGAAGCATAGTTTACGACAAAGGTCGTGAGAAGATTTCGTGGTTTCAAGAAATTTTCAAATGTACGTGTATTAAGAATCTGGAAACAAAAGGATGTCCTGCTCTCAAGCAGTTGAAGAAGAGATAAGGACAGCTTAGGTTTATGAAAATTTTAGAAAATGTATCACTATTATTCAAATGGCTTATTGATAAAGTGAGCTGTTTTTTTTTATTAAAAAAATCTTAGTATTTATTTATTCACTTCCTGTTTTCCGCTTCCATACATACAAGCTTCAGGTAAGTATTTAAGTTATGCGTTCTCCTGTGCTTCTCTTGAACAATATGACGATTGGAGAGCCAGGGATTTTGCAAGCAGACACAACCACAGCTGTTGCTGACAAGCAGGAAATATCATGCCAGCAGGTGTTGACAGGCAGCGCATCCTTGGTTCGGGATGCTGACTCCCCTCGAACATTATCGTTGTACCACATGTGCATTCATAGTGCCATGTGCTAGTGTGCCTGATTGCAAGTATCATGAATCTGAGTATAGTACCAGTAGGGAGCAGTCACAAACATGTTGCATTTCACGTATTTATGTCTGTAAAGTAGAACTAACTCCAGCTCTCACAAAATGCCCGAATGTAGTGATGTATGTAGACGACTACTACATATGCAGTGAAAAGCATGAACATCAGTGTAGTTTTGCTTTCTTCTTCCTTTTTTTGAGTCATCAGTCTTCTGACTGGTTTGGTGCAGCCCGCCACGAATTTCTCTCCTGTGCCAAACTCGTCATCTTAGAGTGCATTTACAAACTATGTTCTCAATTATTTGCTGAATTTACTCCAATCCCTGTCTTCCTCTACTGTTTTTGCCCTCTGCAGCTCCCTCTAGTACCATGGAAGTCATTTCCTGATGTCCTAACAGATGTATTCTCATCCTGTGCTACATTTACATGAACACAAATGTCTGCCTCTCTTGGTATACACATACCCACACCCAGATGCATGGGGGGACACTTTCCTCTCGGTACATGTGTACTCAAACCCAGATGTGTGTGGCACCTGTATATGAGTAATCAGTTCTGAATCGCATCCTGTGCTACATTTACATGAACACAAATGTCTGCCTCTCTTGGTATACACATACCCACACCCAGATGCATGGGGGGACACTTTCCTCTCGGTACATGTGTACTCAAACCCAGATGTGTGTGGCACCTGTATATGAGTAATCAGTTCTGAATCGCACCTTCTCATTTGAGTGTTATCGCCCTGCACTAGCGGATGGCGAAGGCACTGTTTAGTATTCCCACTTCAGGTATGATGGAGATCCACGTTGTCTATTGACATGTTTTTGATCCTGTTAACAGGAGGGGGGTGGAGGGGGGGCGGAGGATGCTGTTCCATTCCACGTCCAGATATATTGCCGTTAAACAAGCATGTATTAATGACCAGAATACATACAAGAAGGACTAATATTGTTTCACATGGTTGCTACTGTCTTGAGATGGAAATTACTCAAAGAATGCAATGACTACGACTACATCATGATATCTAACATCTGTAGGCACTGTAACTTTGAAGGCACCTAATCCCTCGCCAAGATCTCAGACCTGCCAAATTCGAGAGGGGAAACACTAATTACACGTTTATGGGCTGCATGTGTATGTATGTAAATTGTATTTTTATATTCTGTCCCATATTCACGACTGCACACTGTGGAGTTGTGAAAATAAAACTGTATATATAATTTCTGTTTTTGGGTGTATGTGGGAGTTTCTTTGCCTGACACTGCTAGTCCTTGTACTTCGAAAATGTTGTAAATACACAAAATAATGTATCTCTGCTGTTGTAAATGTTGTATAGTTGATCCGTTGTCGTCATGTAAATATAATCATTCGGCATTTATGCCTTTTTTTTTAAAGCGTTTATTTGTAAATAAAATCATTCTGGACTATTGCAATCACTGTTTTGGAAAATAACGTATTGTTTCTGATAATACACATGACTTAATATATTTTACGTCTGTGTTGTTATTATTTGATCCTATCACCATTAAATTTGTTATCCGTTCTAAGAAAATAAGAACAGTTTGATAGATTTTTTTCCCCCACAGTTATTCATCTTTATAGAAGTGTCAAAAGAATTGTTTTTTGTATGGCTTGAATTCAGCCTGAATGATATTCAAATCTACAGGTGCAATTATACATGTTGCCACCGACTGAATTGTTACAGGTCAAAACCAACACGCTTTGGCATGGGAGAATGCAGGCACTGGTGCATTGCTCACTTGATTTATATTTACCCTGTTACTGCACGAATACTTGACAAATTCATAGCACATCCCTCTCACATATGGATGCCAATGACACAATCTATGTCTGGTGGTGGTGGTTAGTGTTTAACGTCCCGTCGACAACGAGGTCATTAGAGTCGGAGCGCAAGCTCGGGTTAGGGAAGGATTGGGAAGGAAATTGGCCGTGCCCTTTCAAAGGAACCATCCCGGCATTTGCCTGAAACGATTTAGGGAAATCACAGAAAACCTAAATCAGGATGGCTGGAGACGATCTATGTGTGGCAATTAAGGGTGCATAATACAGGTATTATAATTTGATAACATTTGGATATTTTAGGTGCATATTCATGGCCCATGAGGTTAATTCTGGCGTTGACTCACAGTTTACAACCAAACATGTGACTGTCAATAGGGGTTTGAGATGCATCACACATGTCTGTCATTCTCTTATCTATATTTTCTACCATACGCGTAGATAGTCCCACTCATACCACGACTACTACACTTTAGCACCGGCACAGTGTGATTTTTCTACCTCTGTCGCTACTTCAAAGTCAATGTAAGGTGCCAAACTGGCATTTGCACCTTCAGGATCACTGGCAGTTACATTGCATGTGTTAGCGAATAACCTCTTGAGGTACTTGGCTATTGGGGTTGTACTATGCCACTGTCCGATGACACCAGGTTTGAAAGGTCAGGAAGATATCCCGTGGTCTGCGTCTAACAACGCTGGACATCATGTGACCTGTAGTTGTGATTGTGCATCTGTAGCAATTGTAGTAAAAAATAACATGAAGAAAATACACTTAATAACAATCACAGATGGTTTGACACAGTAGATACTGATAGCCTCCTTCTTCCCTGTTGATCGATACTGCTGCTGCCGCTGCTGCTGGTAACATGTCATGCTGGACAGCAAATGATGGTGCACATGTAATCACATTATGGTAAAAAGTGCTCATGGAGCTGGGGAGCTGAGCTTGCACCACATCGGCTACAGAACGGATTCACTCAGGGCACAAGGTTCCCGGTATGGCCTTGGAGATAAGTAAGTGCTGATCCTGACGTCAGTGAAATATGGCATGCATGACTGCATTATATTTCTCGGAATGACAACTCAGTTGGGATCAATGTTATCACGTTCTCTCCTTGCCACGTTACTCGTGACTCCTGTTAAAATATAGCGTTCTGTGGGGCAGTATGAACACACTGCGTGGAGTATGGACGCTATAATGTTGCTTGCTTTTAAGTATAATTTGAAGATCTTCTTTTCTTATCCTGGTGGTAGTGGCACCCTAGATGCCGAGCAACAATAGGGGTAATCAGACGTGCACCCTTGCAGCGTAGAAAACGATAGCTACACTGTGGGTGGTGTGTGCAGAAGCTACTGGTTACCCAACATAGTGCGATCCAGACAGCTCCATCAATTAGCTTGTTTTCAAATGAAGTTCACAGTTCCACTATTTCCTATCCTCGGTGGTGTTCCTGGCAATAGCAGAAGTGTAAGTGCAAGACGTATTTAACGATCTACTGTGTGCGGGTCCTCTTCAAACGTGGGAGAAAGTTGGTAAAATAGCAACGAAGTACCCTAAAAATATAAAAAGCATCATACCTTGGGGGTGGCAGTTATTAAACATTAAACCAACGTATTTACCTGTAATCCTCGAATAGTGGGAGAAAATCTGTTAAACGGCTCTATGTGATGGTGTGTGCACAGGGCTGCAGTGCAGCGTTAATTCTTAATCATTTAAACCTGTGTATTGAAGTGTATCTTCTTGAAGAAGTAGGTATCTGCGGAATACTGGGAGAAAATCTACAAAATTTTAACTTAATGCCTAAAAATTGTGAATAGCGTCATATTTTGGTTTTGCTGCAGGACATGCTCGCTGATGGTCGTCATACGGTGCAGAAAATAACATTGCTTGAAATTGTGAAATAAAAAGAAACGGAACTGTGCATGTCACCTGAATTTTCTGCTACTGACGCCATAGCTCGAGCGAGGTATGCAGCTTACAAAACTGTCTCAGGATAATGGTAAACCTACGAGGGATGGTGATTTAGGGAGTACCAATAGAAGCACCCTGCACCAGTGGGGGAAGGGAGAAGACATTTTTGGAGCATCGATTATCTTAATTAAGGTGATAGCTACCACTTTACGTTAGAAGAATTCCGCAATTAACTGTTAACTTGGATAAAGAAGAGCGCAAGTCTGCTATCCAGCTGCTATCTTCGCCATAAGTTATCGGAACTATAATGACTGTGGGCCATTAATCACGGCCAAATAACCAAGACAAGGGCCAAAGTAAGCGGTTTGTTTGCATAAGGAAAACAGTGCAACCTTTGTCTATAAACTGGACAGCTTCTCCAGTTATGCACATTATAAAATGGTAAATATCCTACTCAACATGATTATTTCAGCAATATCTGCGCATGCAGTCAATACTGAAGTTACTTCTGCTGTCGTCGACACTTTGCAACTTAACAGAAAATGTGTCAAGATATTTCTTCGCTATCTTCAGCATTTAATAATGCTAAAAAGACAGGAAATAGTTAAGAAGTACAGTTTTAGCGTTAAATG
The DNA here is from genome assembly GCF_021461385.2 of Schistocerca piceifrons. Lineage (NCBI taxonomy): Eukaryota > Metazoa > Arthropoda > Insecta > Orthoptera > Acrididae > Schistocerca > Schistocerca piceifrons. The sequence goes on from NC_060139.1 coordinate 379,098,727, forward strand.
CGATCCTCTACGTTACAACGAGTTTTCTAACTGCAGTAAACGTAATAAAGAAATGAAGGAGAAATTATGAAACAGAATGAAAGTTCTGGATAAAGAAATAATAAGATTTGCAAGCGACGTTGTAATTCTGTCGCAAATAGTAAACAGCATGGGAGATCCGTTCATGAAATGATTAATATCATTAATACTGTTTGTAAAATAAATGTTGATAAAAGTAAAAGATTGGTGTTGGAGTGCTGTCAGGCTGAGGTAAGGCAGTGGGAAATAGATTAGGTAGTGAGAATCTGCAAGTAGTGGATGGCATTTTGCTATTTGGATAGAAAATAATTTAAGGCGGCAGAAATAAAGGGGATATGAAATGTAGAGTGGCAATGGCAAGAAAACATTTTATGGAAAAGAGGAATATGTTAACCACAATACTTTTATGTGTTTTGTATTTATTTACCAGGTTCCGCGGGACGATGCGAGTCAAAGCTATTTGATCATGAAACAAGTCTGTACCTAAAACGTGAAACTTATCTGGGTTTAGTCCGGCGTCGTATTGTAAATTACTTTCACTGAAGAAACCAACGTTTCAGCCACAGTTACAGTGGTTTTATCCTGAGAGTGAGCTGGAGTGATATTTCACTTATCACATAGTTAAAGCGAGGTGAAAGGAAGTAATATTGAGATTTAATAATTTTTTTCATAATGTGGGGCCACAGTCATAATATATTTCTTTAAAGTCATAATGTGTCTAATAGTGTATTTTAAATACGACATTATGCCATCTTAGGCACTGCATAACACTTAAAACACTTAATAATGGCACTTTGAAGCCGAAATCATGTTCGTGTAAATGTAACACTGCAAATAAAAAACAGTCTTATGGCGGTACTGACTTTAAAGTAATATTGAGATGTTGAAAAAAAGGTGGGCAAGGGGCAATGTTACATGTAATACGTGAAGTGAAGTCCCTTTAGTCACTAAGGCAGTGTTTACGTTAACGTATTAATACAGAACTATTTTTCGAACTCCAGCTTTGCCCTATACCTGTGTCTATTTTCACAAAAATCAATAACGTCAGTGGCCGAATAAATTAGGACAGGCGTGTTCTCATGCTCCACCGTAAAATACCGTGGAAGACATCTGTCACAAAAGAGTAACACTGATGTTTTCACTTTGCGTTTTTGCCAAATGTGTTGCAATAATCGTGATCTTCTTCAATATAGGGTCCATTCGTTCCTTCAGATACTAAGAACATTTCTGCATATTGTTGCACACAGGATTCGCTGTGTTTGCCTACATACAGAGAGCAAAAAGACATGTGGTACACTGTTCGTCCAAAACGACCGAAATAATCGTAGTAACCAGCCACGACAAATAGTGACCACACCAGTTTTTGTTTTCTTAGTTCCCGTGCGTAATTTAAATACTTTCCAACCATCCTTCCGCCCCTTCACTCTTATCCTCTCAGTTTCGTTAGCTCCACAGTATAATTGCGGAAAAATTTTGCGGAATTTATCGACTTCAGTAACATTACTTTTCATTTACTTTTGTTTCGTCAGTACACCACTAGACTTCCTCAGATTTAAGTAGAATGAGCAGTTCTCCTCTCGCTCGCATGCTTTTCCATAAACTCACACACCAAACGGTACTCCAGTAAGACATTAACATTTCCATCAATTGCTGACTGCTTCCTCTCGTAAGGTAGCCGGCTTTAAAGCAAAGGCAAAACAATTAATATAATCACATTTTTAATCATTCTGTCATATCAAAATGAGTATCTTCATACCGACAGCGAATGTCTTGTTTATTGTTGTAGAGCGATTTTCCAGAATACTTCATTACCTACATACCCACACAGAGACGCTGAATAAAGACCTTTCATATACTAGAAATTCGTCCGAAGTAGCTGAATCTTCATACATTCACTGTCACATCGTTTGCTGTAAATTCGGAGAAAACTTAACACCAGAACGGCTTTGAGTGCGACGTGGTTTCGCTAAAAACTGAGAAATGTAGCCGCACTTAACATAGGCTGTGTAATAGAATAATGTAGCACATTTCCATTACTGACAGTCTCACAATGTGGAGGGTGAAAAGTCCAAGAATAATCTAGAAAGTAACAAGCCGTAAAGGTGTGTGCAAAAGCCGACATTTAATGTAGTCATGGTACTCACGTTGCCGAACTGTGTGTCTCTCCAAGCTGCGAGCTGCGATAGGGTGCTATGAAACACGGTGAGTAACTTCAGAGGGTATTCACGTTGATCGAATACATTTATTCGATAGAAAGGCTAACACAAATGGAGTTTCTTTTTAAGGTGATTTACCATATCAGTACCACAATATAGGTTATCCTGAAGGGATACTGTTATTTCTGGAATGTTACTGTGGCTCGGAACTCCATTCATCCTCCATTACGGATCGAAAAGAAGCTGGTGTTTATGTTAAAACGTCGGTCTTATCTCTGGTCACCTGACAGTTGCTATTCGACACGCACGGTGGCATATGGCATTTGCTGCGGAGACTTTCTCTCTGACAACAAATCAGAAAATAAAGTACTGTTCAGACACGCAAATGCCGTCGTGAATGTGACGCGGTAAAATGGAATTTATGTTCCCGTTATGCATTTACTGTGTACTGGTGATACTCTCTAACATAGATATCGAGTTATGTACTCTTCCGTCCATGACAACAGATGGCTGATACATAACAGAAAATATACGCTTACATTCAGATTTGGGCATTTTGACATTCATTCAACTTTTAAAATGTTAACGATAGTTTGCCGTTGTATTTCTCGAAGCTGGCTATGGTGTCAGTCCAAAAGGTTTCGAGATGGGATTCATAAATAACAGAGAAAATTTAAGATAGTAGTTTTAATGCTTCAAGTATTGTACGTAGCCTCCCACCAATTGAGTACAACCCCCAGAACTTCCATACAACCACACGAAGCTGTCGGAAACGTCTTTCTGTGCTATTTTGTTCAACTCGCGCGTCAGACTGACTTGAATGTCACTTATGGCGACAAAACGTTGACCCCTGATTATAATTTCTGCACTTTCTCGTTTTGCGGTAGGTTAGTACTGATAACATTAAGTTTTGTCACCTATGATGATGATTTGTTCCAGAAAAGAACTGTCCGCGTTCCTCACTTCAATCAATTTGCGGAAGGCGTGAACCCGCCCTTATTTTTTTTCGTGGGTTAAGCTGTGCGGGACAAACTTTGCACACACATTAGTCGTCTTGAAAACATCCTGGAGAATGATTTGAACACTGGATTTAAGGATGTTGCTTTATTGTGATTTGTGATACTACAACGCTGACACGCTGCAGCCACATGTCTACTACTTAACACTGGCTGCTCACAGTTGAGAGTCTGAGAGCACATCTCTTGTTTAAGTTGTTAGTAAAAGCTGACGTCGCCTATGTGCGAGGAACAAAATCAGCCTCGGAAATTTTTGGACGGACTGTGTATATTTTTAACTGTAAAATGCAGATAATTGCATTAAATGTTTACCTAGCGTGGTGTGGGTGGTGTTGTGAGTCTTCACGAACTGAAAGAGTTGGAGAGTGTTCTTGTGACATATAGAATAAAGCGCCAAAATTCATGGGATATCTTCTAACGTCGTGTCGTACCTCTTTTTGTCAGCTTAGTGCTGAAACTAGATGTGGTATATCCCCTGCTGAAATATTGAGTCCACAGTTACGAAAGTGTTGTCAGTGCAGCATTTTGTGCACGAACTGAACTCTCGATTATGTCCTAAAAATATTCGATGGGAATCATGTCCGGAAATCTGTGTGGCCAAATCATAGTCCAGAATTTTCTCAGGCCAATCGCGATCAATGGTGGCCCGGTGATGTAGCGCATTGTCATCCATAAAAACTACATCGTAATTTGAGAACAAGAAGTCTTCGAATGCCTGTAATGGTCTCCAAGTAGCCTAAAATAACATTTCCAGTCAATGATCGGTTCAGTTGGACCAGAGGCCCCAGCCCGTTTCACGTAAAAACAGCCCACATCATTATGGGGTCACCACCAGCTTGCACAATGCCATGTTGACAACTTGGGTCAATGGGTTCGTCTGTATGCGCCATACTCAAACCCTGCCATCAGCTCTTACTAACTGAAATCGGGACTCATCTGACCAGGTCATACTTTTCCAGTATTCTGGGTTCCAATCGATATTGTCACGAGCCCAGGAGAAGCGCTGCAGGCGATGTCGTGCTGTTAGCAAAGGCACTCGCGAAGGGCGTCTGCTAGCATAGCCCATTAATGTCAAATTTCGCCCCATTGTCTTAACGGATACGTCCATCGTACGTCCCACATTGATCATTGCTGTTATTTCAAGCAGTGTTGCTTGTCTGTTATCACGGACAACTTCATGCAAACGCGACTGCTCTCGGTTGTTAAGTGAAGGCCGTCGGCAATGTATAGTCCGTCGTGAGAGGTAATGCCTGAAGTGTGGTATTCTCAGCACACTCTTGACACTGTCGTTCTCTGAATATTGAATTCCTCCCTAAATCAGGTAGGTAAGCAGGTAACAGGACCGAATCCTCCCAAACTGACACATTGTATGTTGTATTCTAGACAATAATATAATTATCTCTGCCACGTTCCTTTCCTCCTAACCCTCCCATGTTTTCAACAAAAAATATTGATTCGCTTAAGCACGCTTTGCACGTGACCTTGAGCGGGACTTAGTCGCTGGCGCTGTGCCGGCTGGACTTTATCTCAATAAGATAAGAGATAAAAATTTTAAACATACTTACAATACACACGAAAAATTTTTACATTTTCTACTGTAACTTCATATGTTTTCCTTTGCCTGCTTGGGTTGTTCATAACGTTTAGAACTGCTACCTGCTTCAAACGGGAGGATTCGGTCCGGTCGTTTTTCAGACCCTTGCGGGCTTGGGAGGATTCGGTACCATTTTTCCGACCGCGGATAATTCGGGGCTGCGCGCGCCCCGGTTCAAATCTGTTATTTCCTGTCGTGCCGCCATAATCAAGTCGGAAACCCTTTCACATGAATCACCTGAGAACAAATTACAGCTCAGCCAATGCAGTCCCTTTAAACCTCTCAACGCAATACCACCGCCATCTGTGTGTGTCTATATCGCTATACTATGACTTTTGCCACCTTAGGACTTGGTGTACTTGCTGAGAGTGTAACTGTGTCGTCGTGTGTATCGTCATCGTCATCGTCCTGTCTAATAACGCCAAGGGGGCTGCAGCCAGGTTGCTATCCCACTGCTGTCCGAAGCGTCTCGAGACACGTCTTCGGCCTGGAGCGGAACTGTCAGCAGTGATGAGTCCTCATTCGAAATCAGCCCCGACGACTAACGGAGACGAGTCTGGAGACGGCCTGGACAACAGTGCGATACCAAGCTGACTGCAGCATGCCAGCGTCCCGACTACCAGGCGTGATGGGTTGGGACGCCGTATCTTTTTACAGCAGAACACTTTCATACGTGAACTTAGGCACCCTTACAGGAGAGCGGTAAGTTGGCGATATTCTACGGCCCGCTTTGGAATTCGAGACTAGGAAAAGGGAGAGAAGGAAACATAGTAGGTGAATATGGATTGGGGGAAAGAAGTGAAACAGGAAGCCGTCTGGTAGAATTTTGCACAGAGCGTAACTTAATCATAGCTAACAATTCGTTCAAGAATCAGGAAACACGGCTGTATACTTGGAAGAGTCCTGGAGATACTAGAACGTATCAGATAGATTATCTACTGGTAAGACAGAGATTCAGGAAACAGGTTTTAAACTATAGGACATTTCCAGGGGCAGATGTGGACTCTGACCACAATCTTTTGGTTATGAGCTGTAAATTAAAACTGAAGAAACTGCAAAAAGGTGGGAATTTAAGAAGATGGGATCTGGACAAACTGATTAAACCAGAGGGTGTACAGAGTTTCAGGGAGAGCATAACGGAACTGCAAAAAGGTGGGAATTTAAGAAGATGGGATCTGGACAAACTGATTAAACCAGAGGGTGTACAGAGTTTCAGGGAGAGCATAAGGGAACAATTGACACAAATGGGGGAAAGAAATACAGTAGAAGAAGAATGGGTAGCCCTGAGGGATGAAGTAGCGAAGGCAGCAGACGATCAAGTAGGTAAAAAGACGAGGGCTAGAAGAAATCCTTGGGTAACAGAAGAAATATTGAATTTAATTGATGAAAGGAGAAAATATAAAAATGCAGTAAATGAAACTGGAAATAAGGAATACGAACGTCTCAAAAATGAGATCGACAGGAAGTGCAAAATGGCTAAGCAGCGATTGGTACAGGGAAAATGTAAGGATGTAGAGGTATATCTCACTAGGGGTAAGATAGATACTACCTACAGGAAAATTAAAGAGACCTTTGGATAAAAGAGAACCACTTGTATGAATATCAAGAGCTCAGATGGAAACCCAGTTCTAAGCAAAGAAGGGAAAGCAGAAAGGTGGAAGGAGTATATAGAGGGTCTATACAAGGGCGATGTACTTGAGGACAATATTATGGAAATGGAAGAGGATGTAGATGAAGACGAAATGGGAGATACAAGACTGCGTGAAGAGTTTGACTGAGCACTGAAAGACCTGAGTCGAAACAAGGCCCCGGGAGTAGACAACATTCCATTAGGACGGCCTTGGGAGAGCCAGCCCTGACAAAACTCTACCATCTGGTGAGCAAGATGTATGAGACAGACGAACTACCCTCAGACTTCAAGAAGAATATAATAATTCCAATCCCAAAGAAAGCAGGTGTTGACAGATGTGAAAATAAGCTTAATAAGCCACAGCTGCAAAATACTAACGCGAATTCTTTACAGACGATCAGTTTGCATTCCGTAGAAATGTTGGAACACGTGAGGCAATACTGACCTTACGACTTATCTTAGAAGAAAGATTAAGGAAAGACAAACCTACGTTTGTAGCATTTGTAGACTTAGAGAAGGCTTTTGACAATGTTGACTGGAATACGCTCTTTCAAATTCTAAAGGTGGCATGGGTAAAATACAGGGAGCGAAAGGCTATTTACAATTTGTACAGAAACAAGATGGCAGTTATAAGAGTCTAGGGACATGAAAGGGAAGCAGCGGTTGGGAAGGGAGTGAGACAGGGTTGTAGGCTCTCCCAGATGTTATTCAATCTGTATATTGAGCAAGCAGTAAATGAAAGAAAAGAAAAATTCGGAGTAGGTATAAAATCCATGGAGAAGAAATAAAAACTTTGAGGTTCGCCGATGATATTGTAATTCTGTCAGAGACAGCAAAGGACTTGGAAGAGCAGCTGAATGGAATAGACAGTGTCTTGAAAGAAGGATATAAGATGAACATCAACAAAATCAAAACGAGGATAATGGAATGTAGTCGAATTAAGTCGGGTGATGCTGAGGGAATTAGACTAGGAAATGAGACACGTAAAGTAGTAAAGGAGTTTTGCTATTTGGGGAGCAAAATACCTGATGATGGTCGAAGTAGAGAGGATATAAAATGTAGACTGGCAATGGCAAGAAAAGCGTTTCTGATGAAGAGGAATTTGTTAACATAGAGTATAGATTTATCAGGAAGTCGTTTCTGAAAGTATTTGTATGGAGTGTAGCCATGTATGGAAGTGAAACATGAACGATAAATGGTTTGGACAAGAAGAGAATAGAAGCTTTCGAAATGTGGTGCTACAGAAGAATGCTGAAAACTAGATGGGTAGATCACATAACTAATGAGGAGGTATTGAATAGCATTGGGGAGAAGAGGAGTTTTTGGGACAACTTGAAAGAAGAAGGGACCGGATGGTAGGACATGTTCTGGGGCATCAAGGGATCACAAATTTAGCATTGGAGCGCAGTGTGGAGGGTAAAAATCATAGAGGGAGACCAAGAGATGAATACACTAAGCAGATTCAGAAGAACGTAGGTTGAAGTAAGTACTGGGAGATGAAGAAGCTTGCACAGGATAGAGCAGCGTGGAGACCTGCATCAAACCAGTCTCAGGTCTGAAGACCACAACAACAACAACCGCTTTGTTGCCTTAAAAAATGTTCCAATGGCTCTGAGCACTATGGGACTTAACATCTGAGGTCATCAGTCCCATAGAACCTAAAACTACTTAAACCTAACTAACCTAAGGACATCGCACACATCCATGCTGGAGGCAGGATTCGAACCTGCGACCGTAGCGGTCGCGCGGTTCGAGACTGAAACGCCTAGATTTTGATGCCTTACGAATGACCGTCCGCACACGGTAAGGGTTTCTATTGCTTGTCGTCGTGCTTTTCCAAACCGTACCTTTGCCAGAAAGGTCACCGGATCTCTCTTCAGCCGATAATGTTTGGAGAATTTCGTGCAGGGACCTCCAACTACCTCGCGGTTCGTACGATTTAAAGCGTCATTTGGACAGAATGTAGCGCGATATCGTTTAATAGGACAACCAACAACTCTATGAATCAATGCCAAGTTGAATAACTACCTGTGAAAAGGCCAGAGGTGGATCAACACTTGACTTCCTCAGTTTGTGAAGCACTTTCTCTTGAATAAATCATCCAATTTTTATGAATCTGTAATCATTTACATGTCTGTACATGTATGTACATCACATCTACCTATTTCCGTCCTATTCGGATAATTACTTCTTTGTGCTTGGTTTTTACGTAATTTCTTTTTTTGATAATGAGTGTAGAAGGCGGAGACTGCATTTGTGTTGCAGCACTGGCGTATATATATGTAGCAATTTGGTCTGGCGTGTAGTCAAGGCAATTCATAACACTAACACTAAATCATTTTCACTGAATAGCCCCTGAATTCTTGGTGAAACATTGCAAATTAAATAAACAAACGCTGTTTTCTTTCTTTGTTTCACTTATTTTGCCATGGTTACTGCACGACCTAGCTTTCGGGTTGCAAGCCCATTTTCAAGTACATTACTGATTTCAAAGATGGTAAACAAAGGCAAAAACAATGATAAGGCAAAGGTAATCACCTAAACAAGTTAAGGTGGCGTTAGTTAGCTTCATGTAAAATTACTTCAGTGGCCATTTTTTGACAAATTACGTATGGATTATACAGTTCATCAATTACACTAACATGACTAAACACACCTAGAAATAAAGCTATGCATCAAGCTGAACTTTTTTATCTAATCATGGATTGAGGCCCAAAGTTTTAGTTCTAACTAGTAGTTGTGACATCATCTAAAAGAAAAAGATGCCTGAGTCAGCCTTTGTGGAACATTTCCTTAATAAAAAGTACAAGTACATAATGGATGTATAAATCTTAGACACAGAAGAAAAGTAGCAAAACTCAGCCAGTTAGTAATTCTATAAATTAAAAAGCAGGTATTCATATCCCCACACCTATTATTAAATGAGCAAACCCAATTCAATTGTTCACCTCTTTTAGATGACTAAGTCTAACATAGAAGTAAAACTGTGGGCCTCAATTCATGAGTAGATAAAACTTTTTAGGCTGATGTATAACTTTATTCCTAGGTATGTCATGTTAGTCTTATTGCTGAATTGTGTATTCCAGAGGTAATTTGTCAAAAATGATCATTGAAGGAATTTAGCATTAAGCAAAGGATCCATAAATTAAGAGTTTCAGGTGTTTATCTTTGCCTCATCATCATGTTTGATTTATCATTTTAGGTATCAGTAATGTACGTGGGCTCATAACCTGAAACCTAGGTTGTACAGTAAGCATTATAAAATTTGTGAAACAGGGCAAAAGACAGTGTTTGTTTAGTTAACTAACAATAAAATTCAATTATTTGTTCTTCGACCAAACGTGACCGCCTAGAGTTTCAAATGAAGAAGATGGACAGAGATTGCTTTGTTCATGATTATAACCATGAATTATGGTGCTAGCCAGAGCTGAGACATAGAGGTAATTATGTAATAAAACTGCAACCAGTATTGCCCTTTCTTACTAAAATGGACAGAGCTGTCTTACAGCTTCCTGTACTGATAGTGTCCCTGGTATCAGCATCGTCTCGTACATACAGCAAAATTGCTGTTAAAATTCCTCAAATTGATTGCGCTATCAACATCTTCCTATATCGACAGTGTCTTTTCCATTCCATCCGTCCACTGACAACTATTGATTGCCTCATAGTAATAGACTGACACCACTTGTCTGAAATAGAGAAAGCTTTGTTTCGCAATTTCAACTCCATCCAAAGTCACAGGAGAATGCTTCCCAATTTCTGTATCTTCGCTAAACCACCAGTCCATTACTCTGCAAGTGCCATATACTGGACTGCTAATGTAGATAGATGACTGTGTAGTACGTCCATTCAGACATATACATCGAAGTATACTAGACTGCGTCCTATACCGATGGAATTTTATTACCGACATATTTTTAGCGCATAGATCATAGTACAGAATTACTATTACGACTGGCCAGCTTTCCCTGTGTGGATGGTAGTCACAGAGTATTCTCGCACTCATGGGATAAAGTCGGAGATTTAGAGATTCCCCTGCATTGTCTTTGACCAAGCCTCCCTGCAACATGGTCGCTCATATAATATGCAACTGACCAGACGCAGGGGGGGGGGGGGGGGGGAGTACTGTACCCACCACATTCCATGTCTCATGAAGGAACAGAGTAAGCTGCGTCCGCAACTGCGGTTCAGTGAAGACTGTTACACACTAACCTTACCCACAGCACCCATCAAAGTAGTGCACTAGATCTCTCCAGAAGCGTGCATGTCGAGGAGATAAGCACCATTTATAGGTGTATGGTAGGCATAAGGGTAATATAACAGATGGTTAACCAGAAACCGGTGGGTTATACGTGATGGAGCTCAAGACGGATGGAGTTTGAAACATTTTACATAAGTTAACAGTGCTACTACTTCTGGAGTATTATTCTATTGTCTGGAGTCAGTACCAAAAAAGGTACCCGCACGAGATAAATGAACATTGCACGTAAAGATACACTCCTACGGCTATAAGGTCCTGCACCTTGGACATATATGTCCAACATCTGACATACAACCACCGTACAAGATTCCGGCCCCAGTCACTACAATGACAAACTTTAAAATGATAAAACTACTTCCTTCTACACTACTCTGGTGTCGTAGGTAGTGATCAAGCTGTTCCTCACTACGAAGGTATCGACGGTGTACATCTGCTGCTCGAGCAGCATATAGACCAACTGCAACAAAGTCGGAGAATGCAACGCTCTTAATACTCTAATGCAGGACATATATGTCGCAATCACTACGGTGACAAACTTTAAAATGATAAAACTACTTCCTTCTACACTGTTCTGGTGTCTTAGGAAGTGGCCAAGCTATTCCTTTCTATGAAAGCATCGTCAGTACACATCCACAGCTCAAGCTGCTTTTATACCAAATAGCACGAATCGCGAGGCTGCTGTTCAGTCTCTTGGGAAATCGATTGGTTTTATACATCTTTTTAAGTTCGAAACGTATGTACACTCAATCACAGTTCCTCATTATTCTTGCCTGTTATTAGTAGCAGTTTTGACAGATGCGACTATGCCTCACTGTGGAACAGAGCGAAAGAAACGACAGCAATATTTTCGATAGCTGGTACATTGAGTTACCACCCACGCCCTGCTGCACGAAAATGCACACGAAGAAACTGCAACTTCTTACGAGGGAGTAAGCACCACGATCAGCTGCCAAAGGAGACGTAACAGTCTTGCTGCTGCTTACAGTAGCATCACCACGCCCCAGTTGCATTCCTCTTGCGAGCAGAAGTTCTAATGTGATGTTAGTTTGTTTTGCTCATGTTTACGATAGTAAAGTAATTCCGCACTAACACCACGTCTGTAGAGTACACTCTCCACACACTATTAAGGCTAACATTTGTATCATCAGTCTACTCTCCTACAGATCACTTTAGGGACTGGCTTAAGTCTGATAAACACATTGAACCTTCTCCTTAATACTTATGGAATAACATTGCTTTTGAGAACAAGCCGTAATGCGGTAATATCTTTATTCGACTGTACTTTCAGAAGAAATCTCTGGGTTGGGATACATATGTTTCAACTGCTTTAATACAGCTGCTCTATGTAATATTTATATCGCCTTTGTTGAAGTGTGTGATATGAAAACCAGGGTAGCTTATGGGAGGAGGGGAAGGTTAAAACTGAAAGCAGACACAGCGTAGTTTTTAAGCTTTCTCAGTCCTGAGTGGCCGGATACGCTGAACCGAGCATGGGTATACCAGCTATATGACCATAAACATACGGAAAACTATCGTAAAAATATGTAAAATGACATAAAATCGATAAAAACCGAGACAAATCTTGCATAATTACGACAGATAGATGGAAAATATGTAAAATTGAGGGAAATACGACTAAATATTTATAATCAATAAAAATATGCAAAATTACGTAAACTGACTGAGAATATATAAAATTAGGGAAAAAGTACCATGAAATGCGGGCAATTAAAGTGGTTTGGAGGTAACTGGACACTCAAGACCGAGAAAAGTTTAAAAACTATGTTCTGTTTGCATTCGCTTTTAAACCTTACACCCCCTCCCTGTAAGCTACGTGGTTTTTCGTAACACATACTTCAACAAAGGTGATATCAATAATACATAGAGTCTCTTTATTAAAGTAGGTGAAACACATACAGCCCAATCTAGATATGTGATCTCATACATACCGTCTGGTATAGATATCACCGAATTATAGTTGGTTCTCACAAGCAATATTATTATTCCATAAGTATTAAGAAGAGGAATCAATGAGTTTATTAGACTTAAGCCATTCCCTAGAGTGTTCTGTAGGAGAGTGGACTGATGCGACCTATGTCAGCCTATTCTAGAGATATGATGTTAGGACTAAATTACTTTATTATCCTACACATGAACAAAACTATCCAACAACAGATAGGGACTTCTGTGTGCAGGAGGAATGCAATCAGGGCCGTGGTGATGCTACTGTAAACGGCAATAAGACTGTTACGTGTCCTTTGGCTACTGATAGTGGTGCTTATTCAGTCGCTAGAAGTTGGTATTTCTTAATGTGAATTTTAATGCAGCACGTCAATGTATCAACTACCGAAAATATTCGTGTCGTTTTTTCCTCAGCGTGGCACGCTTTGGTATGAATCACTTGCACAACTATTGGGATTCAAGGTATCCAGTTTTATGACGCTATACGATAAGCTCCTTGTTTCGAAAAAAGCGTATGGAGCCTGAAGTTGGCAAAATGATTTGCCGAAACTGTTTGAGTTTGAAATAAAATTGAATAACCTAAAGTATACATATGGCTGTTGGTAAAGTTCATTGAATTGAAAAATTGGTTTTTCTGGTTGCAAACATAGTAGTATCACTAGAGGAAATGTTTCTCCATATCGCACGTTAGAAGGTATCTAAAAGCTTTGTGTGATAGTTCGCGCTCTGCCGTTACACAAGCACTTCCTTCTTTTTCTCATCGCCTCCTACGACAACATCGAATATCTAACGGTCAATATATCTGGTCAAACGACCGCCTGCTGTCTGCTCAGGAGACCTCCAGCCGGATTCCTCCTTGCTCGTCGCCTCCTATGATAGCAGCGCAGATAAGCAGAGCGGACGCATTGGCCAGAAACACCAACTCGCCAGTTAAGCGCAAACGCTGGCTAGTCCTGCAGCATTTAATAGTTTCATGACGTAAATGTAGAACTTATTCCCGAAGTTAAAGTCATCTGAGAGCCCCCAGTTAACTTAATATGTGATCTCGACTTTGGCAAGACGGAAAACCGCGAGTGAAGCAGAAAGACACTAAATTCGTAATACTGAGTAAAACTCGTATTTTCGATCCGTCTCATATTACACGTTCGATATGACAAATGATTAATACCGTACTGGTAACTATCATTAATCAAGATGCAACCTTTGAAAGCAAAGCAGCTGCACCTAAATATCTTCACCTTTAACGATTACTTACGAATTCGCATCTATATCTCAATCTTTCCACTGTTGCATAGCGCCTGAGAAAAACGAAACCCCATCCTTGACCCTTGACGCACGAACTTTGATTTCTCTTATTTCATTACCATTGTCATTTCTGTTTTTGTAGGCAGAAATAAGCGAAATATTTGGGCATTCAGAAGAGAAAGTTGGTGACTGAAGTTTCTGGAAAAGTTCTCATCAAAACGAAAAAGTCTTTGTTATAATGGTTGCCATCCTCAACTCTACCATATTTTTCGATAATACAAAACGAGCTACCCGTTTCTGAACTTTTTCGATGTCCACCGCCAGCCATATCTAGTTAAATTCCATACCACGCAGTGATACTTCAGATCAGTGCAGTCAAGCGAAGTGTAGACAGTCTCTTCAGTAGATTTGTTGCATCTTGTAAGCGTTATGCCAGAAAAACGAAGTCTTTAGTTCACCTTCATCATAATATTTTCTGGGCGTTGGTTTCAATTTAAGTTGTTCGTAACTTCACTGTACCTCGGTATTTAGTCTAGGTTTATGTAACCTACCTCCTAACCGAAACTTAACGGAATTTGTTTTTAGTACTGAACGCACAGCTTTTACTGATTTGTGTCAATTGTCAGTTCTGACACCACGCAGAGCTCTGAATCAGTTTACAATTAGTTTTGATCTTCTGACAGCTTTAATAAACGGTAAGCAGTACCAAAATCTGCAAGATATCCACAAGGGCTGCTCAGACTGCCTCCTAAATTATTGATATAGATTAAGAAAAGAACAGAACCTATGACACTTTATAGAGAACCCAAATGTCATTACAGTTTTACTAGATGACTTGCCTTCCAATTACTACGAACTCTGCCATCATCACCAGCAGATAAACGTGCAAGTAAAACAGTCGAAGTACTTTGTTATCCTATCTATCACACATAAACCTCACACACATCCACACTTTCTCTTTCTCTCACTCTCTGTCTCTCCCTCTCTGTCTCTCGTTTAGATAAATGACGTTCGAAAGTCATCACTCGAAGACGAGAGAGAAAAACGCTGGCAGAAAGACGCCTTTCTTCTTAAACTAAAGGAAAACCACTTTTCTCTTCATGACAAGAACTAAAAATCATGCACCTCGTACCACATCATCAGAACCTTTGACTGAAAGATTCGTACCGAGCATAATAAAGTTAAGCGCCGTTATTCATAAATTCTGATTTGGTTCTAACTGAAATCTGGATTATTTTTCGAATCCAATATACGAAAACAATAAATCTTGTGAAGAATATTTGCATCTATATCGGTTTCCTTCCATCACACTGTTGATTATACACCAGGTCACAGAGAGTTGTTTTCCTGATGCTCGCTTCTGCCGCAATATCGCAACATCGATTCTGAAGAACCCGCTGTATATATATAGGAGGAATTCGCTCTGAGAAAATATATGCGGGTTTCAAAAACTGAACAGCATCCACATTCTGTGTCTTCTGCCAGATGCCGCTGTGCAGCAGAACAAATAATTTTTAGACTTTTCTTCAACCCATGATAATATACTCGTACATTGCCAGGAAAAATTAGTACACCGTTTTAGAGGTTTCCAATTGACTCAAAAATTTTTAATTGCAAGTGCATATGGAGTACATGAAATGATTACATTTACAGATCAGTGGGACAAGTCTTCCTGTGGTACCAGGTATCGACCTATGCTGAAATACCCATATTAGTACATGGTGTAGTCTTCATGGGCCGCAAAGCAGGCGCTCTGGCGTCAAGTTGATCGTACAGATGGCGAATACTACGCTGGGATACGTTATGCCACGCCTGCTCGACCTGTTTACGTAGTTCTGTAAGAGTTGTTGGCTGACTAGCCGGCCGGTGTGGCCGTGCGGTTGAAGACGCTTCAGTCTGGAACCGCGTGACCGCTACGGTCGCAGGTATGAATCCTGCCACGGGCATGGATGTGTGTGATATCCTTAGGTTAGTTAGGTTTAAGTAGTTCTAAGTTCTAGGGGACTGATGACCATCGATGTTAAGTCCCATAGTGCTCAGAGCCAGCCTGTTGGCTGACTAATCGCACTAGTCACTTCTCGTTCTCACGAAATGAATCTCGGGTGAACAGCCTGGTATGAGTGTGCATAGGACACAATATTTCGGCAATCGACCACGTTGCCATCATCAGGTGCGCTGATGCACTGACCGGCGGTGGGCCGGCTCATGTATATACAGAGAAGGTGCGATGCTACTCATAGGAAGCGCTTCAGGGAGGAGGGGGAGGGGGATTGTCCCATATATACATGGCGCCGGCCCACCGCCGGTCAGTGCATCAGTGCGCCTGATGATGGCAACGTCGTCGATTGCCGAAATATTGTGTCCTATGCACACTCATACTAGGCTATTCACACGAGATTTATTTCGTCATAAAATACGCCTGGAGAAATTGAAGAATCACTTCTCTGTCTATCAAACCCCACACCTGCTTGACTGAAGACAGTTCCGGGAGACCGTGCTGGCCAGGGAAGTTTCTGATGCAAGTCTCGTAGAGCACGTTGAGTATCACGGGCAGTGTGTGGGCGAGCATTATCCTGCAGGAAAAACACATCACCCTCCTGTTGCAAGAACAGCAAAAGAACTGGTCTAACAACATGCTGCTCGTGCCGAGAAGTGGTTAGCGGCCCCTCCAGAAGCACCAAAGGTGTACTAGAATTGTAGCTTATCGCGCCCCATACCACAAGGTCTTGGATGGGGCGAGTGTGTTTTGACGTTTACGCTCTGTCGACAGTGCTTGCCAGCTCTGCATCGTACGTTCAAATGACATTACTTGCGTGCATCGCTGAGGACTACGACACGCCATTCCATCTTCCAAGTGATCCTCTGACGACATAAAGACGAGGCGTACAGGTCGATGTTGTGGCGTGAGAAGAAGACGAGTTACAGGTGTGCGCGACCGTGATCCCATTGCTAATTACCGGATCGCAACAGTTTTGACATGTCTCTGTTTTGTTTCTGCTGTGGTAGAAGCACGGTTTGCCACTGCTGCCCTTACAATACGACGATTCTGACCAGCGCCTGTCCTGCGCAGACATCCAGAACCTCGTCTGTGGGTGTGAGAATGTTCACGTGACCGCTGATACCAGTATCGTCGCACAGCTGACGCAGCACGTCCAACAAGTGTAGCAGTTCTCCGAAAGGATCATCCCGCCACTCGGACGGGACAGTTTTACCCATTTCAGACTCGCTGTGTTGGCTGTAGGAAGCATGAGTGCGTCTCCGTATTATGGTTACCTGCTTGCTACTCACGTTTGCACCACGTTGAGCGTTCTGGCTGTGAGCATTCCCTACTGAAGGATAGATGCAGATGGCGTTATGCCACTACACTATATGTTGGCGGAAGACGTCTACTATCCCCCGGTAGCATATGACGTCATGGACTCAAAATCTACGTCGGCTGTCCAGGTGTACTATTTTTTTCCGGCAGTGTAATAATCGACGTCTTAATACCTTCTTTTCTGATCAACGGAACATGAGGAACAGAGGAAAATCTGAAAGATATTGGTTCTGCTAAATTCTTTTACCATTACCAGGCGAAATTTACAATAACAACTCTGTATCTAATCGACGTCGTTATGTGTTAGAAAATGATAGTAACTATTTGTAATCCCTTCTGCTAGTTATTGGTGATAATTTACCGAGATCTTGCAATTTCTTGCAAAGGACACAGAATATAAGTATCAATACTACTCATTTATATTATTTATAAACCATAGCATATCAGGACATAAAAACCTTTGTATTTAATTTTTGATATTTCAACAGCTGAAACTGCATGTGATTAATTGTGGTATTAGTGTACCATATAGGATGAACAGACGACCTCTAGAAGTGATTACTTGGAAGTCAAGAAGATGTCCGGAAGAAAAAGATTTAGCGGATTTAAAGAGAATTGTGGTACTTGCTGTGAACATAGAAATTCGGTAAAGTTCAAAGTGAAGACGTGATTAGCGACTTTAACTAAGTCAAAAACAGGGTTGTTGATTCCGACGAACCAGTCGCAGACTGTCAACAATTTTTTGTTCCGCTTATTAGAGCGGGAATGAAGCATCATGCTTTATAGTAATTGAGAAGTTCAGCATTGTGATCATTGTTGTTGTTGTTGTTGTGGTCTTCAGTCCTGAGACTGGTTTGATGCAGCTCTCTATGCTACTCTATCCTGTGCAAGCTTTTTCATCTCCCAGTACCTACTGAAACATACATCCTTCTGAATCTGCTTAGTGTATTCATCTCTTGGTCTCCCTCTACGATTTTTACCCTCCACGCTGCCCTCCAATACTAAATTGGTGATCCCTTGATGCCTCAGAACATGTCCTACCAACCGATCCCTTCTTCTGGTCAAGTTGTGCCATAAACTTCTCTTCTCCCCAATCCTATTCAATACTTCCTCATTAGTTATGTGATCTACCCATCTAATCTTCAGCATTCTTCTAGTAACACCACATTTCGAAAGCTTCTATTCTCTTCTTGTCCAAACTATTTATCGTCCATGTTTCACTTCCATACATGGCTACACTCCATACAAATACTTTCAGAAATGACTTCCTGACTCTTGAATCTATACTCGATGTTAACAAATTTCTCTTCTTCAGAAACGCTTTCCTTCCCATTGCCAGTCTACATTTTATATCCCCTCTACTTCGACCATCATCAGTTATTTTGCTCCCCAAATAGCAAAACTCCTTTACTACTTTAAGTGTCTCATTTCCTAATCTAATTCCCTCACCATCACCCGGCTTAATTAGACTACATTCCATTATCCTTGTTTTGCTTTTGTTGATATTCATCTTATATCCTGCTTTCAAGACACTGTCCATTCCATTCAACTGCTCTTCCAAGTCCTTTGCTGTCTCTGACAGAATTACAATGTCATCGGCGAACCTCAAAGTTTTTATTTCTTCTCCTTGAATTTTAATACCTACTCCGAATTTTCCTTTTGTTTCCTTTACTGCTTGCTCAATATACAGATTGAACAACATCGGGGAGAGGCTCAATCCTGTCTCACTCCCTTACCAACCACTGCTTCCCTTTCATGTCCCTCGACGCTTATAACTGCCATCTGGTTTCTGTACAAATTGTAAATAGCCTTTCGCTCCCTGTATTTTACCCTGCCACCTTTAGAATTTGAAAGAGCGTATTCCAGTCAACACTGTCAAAAGCTTTCTCTAAGTCTACAAATGCTAGAAAGGTAGGTTTGCCTTTCCTTAATCTTTCTTCTAAGATAAATCGTAAGGTCAGTATTGCCTCGCGTGTTCCAGTGTTTCTACGGAATCCAAACTGATCTTCCGCGAGGTTGGCTTCTACTAGTTTTTTGGTTCGTCTGAAAAGAATTCGTGTCAGTATTTTGCAGCTGTGACTTATTAAACTGATAGTTCGGTAATTTTCACATCTGTCAACACCTGCTTTCTTTGGGATTGGAATTATTATATTCTTCTTGAAGTCTGAGGGTGTTTCGCCTGTTTCATACATCTTGCTCACCAGATGGTAGAGTTTTGTCAGGACTGGCTCTCCCAAGGCCGTCAGTAGTTCCAATGGAATGTTGTCTACTCCCGTGGCCTTGTTTCGACTCAGGTCTTTCAGTGCTCTGTCAAACTCTTCACGCAGTATCAGTCTCCCATTTCATCCTCATCTACATCCTCTTCCATTTCCATAATATTGTCCTCAAGTACATCGCCCTTGTATAGACCCTCTATATACTCCTTCCACCTTTCTGCTTTCCCTTCTTTGCTTAGAACTGGGTTTCCATATGAGCTCTTGATATTCATACAAGTCGTTCTCTTATCTCCATAGGTCTCTTTAATTTTCCTGTAGGTAGTATCTATCTTCCCCCTAGTGAGATATGCCTCTACATCCTTACATTTGCCCTGTACCCATCGCTGCTTAGCCATTTTGCACTTCCTGTCGATCTCATTTTTGAGACGTTTGTATTCCTTTTTTCCAGCTTCATTTACTGCATTTTTATATTTTCTCCTTTCATCAATTAAATTCAATATTTCTTCTGTTACCCAAGGATTTCTTCTAGCCCTCGTCTTTTTACCTACTTGATCGTCTGCTGCCTTCGCTACTTCATCCCTCAGGGCTACCCATTTTTCTTCTACTGTATTTCTTTCCCCCATTTGTGTCAATTGTTCCCTTATGCTCTCCCTGAAACTCTTTACAACTTCTGGTTCTTTCAGTTTATCCAGGTCCCATCTCCTTAAATTCCCACGTTTTTGCAGTTTCTTCAGTTTTAATCTACAGGTCATAACCAATAGATTTTGGTCAGAGTCCACATCTGCCCCTGGAAATGTCTTACAATTTAAAACCTGGTTCCGAAATCTCTGTCTTACCATTATATAATCTATCTGATACCTTTTAGTATCTCCAGGGTTCTTCCATGTATACAACCGTCTTTCATGATTCTTAAACCACGTGTTAGCTATGATTATGTTGTGCTCTGTGCAAAATTCTACCAGGCGGCTTCCTCTTTCATTTCTTAGCCCCAATCTATATTCACTGCTGCCCCTCTTCAGGAGCCACACGTTTGTCTGGCCTCTCAACAGATACCCCTCCGTTGTGGTTGCACCTACGGTACGGCTATCTGTATCGCTGAGGCACGCAAGCCTCCCCACCAACGACAAGGTCCATGGTTCATGGGGGGGATTGTGATCATAGACATAATTATTCTTAGATACATATTTCTTTGCAGATCAGATTAGTTAGCGCAGTACTTCTGAAATAAATGTAAATTTATATTTGGTCATTACTCTTTGCGTGCTGGAAAACTGTCTCCCTGACTAACATCGACTGAATCAAGTGTATGTTCAAACAGAAACAACTTAAATAATAAGATTATGCCCCTTGACTATTTTTCTAGGGCTATATCAAGGACAAAGTCTTCATCACACCAGTTGCTAATGTCGACGAACTGAAGGCTAGGATACAAGCTGCTGTGGGTACTGTGACAGAACACATGTGCTTTGTATTCACATTCAAGAATTGTTGTCAGGTGCACGAGTGCAAAAAGTACCTGTAAGCGCCAGACCAAACAGAACACTTCTCCTTAGTGTCACAGTTCTTGCAGATTAATGCAAAACATTAAAATTTGTGGGAATCGGTAAAATATAAAATGTTTGACGTATGTAACTCTCGACACATTCTTGTAGAAAACAAAATAATGGGGCTCACGTTTTACGTCTCATATGCCACATCCAGTACAAAAAAAATTGTTCATAATCATCCGTCAAACTAACAACAGTTACTCATTTAAAATCCACCGTAAGTCTAGCTTGGGGCTCTTCATGAAGTTTTTACTGTTTAGCTAGAGATTCTGAATGTCGTCCTAAGAGGAACAACAGATACTTGTAAGTCATAACCTGTTTCCGGCCACTTTTGCCACGGCTTAACATTTCTGTTCCCATACTACAGGGTTTTGTTTTGCCACCACGTTTATTCACAACTCGCGACCAGCGCAACTGGACAAGGACACGCTAGTGATGAGGTGTGGGACACAGGCGAACTTTATTCATCTTTATTAATATTCATTACAGCCGTCAATATCCCGTCGGATTTCCGTGTACGGTCATATTTCGCTGTACCTGGGCGGTACAACAAAAAGTATTACCTCTGTGATATATGGATGTGATTCTCCGTGATCCAGCTTCCGCTATATTAAACACATAAACTCTGGCTGTTGGCTGACTACCCACTGAAGCCCGGTGCAAAACTCTCGGCGTAAGCCCGCTCCGCGCGTACAAAGGAAACTACGGAATAACATAATGTTACTAACACGGATGACGGTATAATGTCCGTATTACTGTCAGTAGTATAATCCCTTACGAAATCCTCCCGACAAACCTCTGTTTTTTCAAGCGTTGTGTGCTTCCTTTGCGGTTATTTATCACAAAAAGTAGCAAAATTTGAAAGGAAATCTTTGATGCAGAACTGGCTGAAACTTACTTGTAGACTGGAACTGGGTGCCGGGTTGCGACTCGAATCGGGAACCTCGTGTACTAAGGGCAATGTTCTTACCGGTTGAGCTCTCCAGGCTCATCCCACAGCGTCATTTGGTCAGGAGGAGCCTCCCAGAAAAACTAAAGCTGTGAGAGAAAGACGCGACACATGCATGGATAGCTTAGACAATGAAAAGCAAGGTACCGGGTTGGACTCCCGGTGCGTTGCACAGCTGCGATGAGCTATCGAAACAGCGCACGCTCCACTGTACGCCGAAGGATTAGTTCTAGAACTGATGTGATTTTTCACTTTCTCCCGGCGTATAGTTGATCGAACAGTCCACGGCTGTACCTCCGGATTGTAATGTTCTAAGGAGAGCATGAGCCAGCAGTACAACCATGACATTTAGAATTCAAGAACCGCGTGAATTTGTCAGGAAAAAATGACCACGAACTGCTTGACACTGTTCTTAAGCAACTGACCTGTGTGTGCTTTAGCAGTTCCTCCTTGACTCCTAAACGTATATAGCTGTTGTTTCATAACAGGTACCACAAAACGTTTATTGAAAATTTGTTATTTCAATACGTATAGAAGAATAGTATGCGTCAAAACACGTCGCAAGTTTGTAACTCACTAGCAGTACATTTACATTTTCCGTAAAGTGTTGTCGGTAATATAAAGCCTATAGCGATTAAATTGATGCGCCATTTCTGTGAAACCAATGACGTTCGATTGCTGTTTGAATACTTTGTACTTAACAGCTGATTGCATTACAACTTTGTTGTACATACACTGTTGTGCAAAGCTTAAGGACAAAAGTAACTTTCGTGTGATGTATCACTGCCAAGTAACACAGCTCGATGAAACCTGGACAATACATAGAAAGAACCAGTACAGTACAAATGGCACATGAAAGAAATATTCAGTGACAAGAACAGAAATGGCACTTCCATTCAAAAATAATACACTGATATTCATAAAAAACAGAACACCTTCAACTGACTTGGGATAGGACGTTCATATTCACAGGACATGTACTTAGTACGCTCTACAAAAATACAGTACTGGCATTAAAATTGCTACACCAAGAACAAATGCAGATGATTAACGGGTATTCATTGGACAAATATATTACACTAGAACTGACATGTGATTACATTTTCACGCAATTTGGGTGCATAGATCTTGAGAACTCAGTACCCAGAACAACCAACTCTGGAAGTAATAACTGTCTTGATACGCCTGGGCATTGAGTCAAACAGAGCTTAGATGGCGTGTACAGGTACAGCAGCCCATGCAGCTTCAACACGATACCACAATTCATCAAGATTAGTGACTGGCGTATTGTGAGAAGCCAGTTGCTCGGCCACCATTGACCAGACGTTTTCAATTGGTGAGAGACTAGGAGAATGTGCTGGCCAGGGCAGCAGTCGAACGTTTTCTGTATCCAGAAAGGCCCGTACAGGACCTGCAACATGCAGTCGTGCATTATCTTGCTGAAATGTAGGGTTTCGCAGGGATCGAATGAAGTGTGGAGCCAGGGGTCGTAAGACATCTGAAATGTAACGTCCACTGTTCAAAGTGTCGTCAATGCGAACGAGAGGTGACCGAGACGTGTAACTAATGGCACCCCATACCATCACGCCGGGTGATACGCTAGTACGGCGATGACGAATACAAACTTCCAATGTGCGTTCACCGCGATGTCGCCAAACACGGATGCGAACATCATGATGCTGTAATCAGGACCTGGTTCATCCGAAAAAATGACGTTTTGCCATTCGTGCACGCAGGTTCGTCGTTGAGTACACCATCGCAGGCGCTCCTGTCTGTGATGCAGCGTCAAGGGTAACCGCCGCCACGGTCTCCGAGCTGATAGTCCACGCTGCTGCAAACGTCGTCGAACTGTTCGTGAAGATGGTTGTTGTCTTGCAAACGTCCCCATCAGTTGACTCAGGGATCGAGACGTGGCTGCACGATCCGTTACAGCCATGCCGATAAGATGCCCGTCATGTCGACTGCTAGTGATACGAGGCCGTTGGGATCCAGCACGGCGTTCCGTATTACCCTCCTGAACCCACCGATTCCATATTCTGCTAACAGTCGTTGGATCTCACCCAACGCGAGCAGCAATGTCACGATACGATAAACCGCAATCGCGATAGGCTACAATCCGACGTTTATCAAAGTCGGAAACGTGATGGTACGCATTTTTCCTCCTTACATGAGGCATCACATCAACGTTTCACCAAGCAACACAGGTCAACTGTTGTTTGTGTATGAGAAATCGGTTGGAAACTTTCCTCATGTCAGCACTTTGTAGGTGTCGCCACCGGCGCCAACCTTGTGTGAATGCTCTGAAAAGCTATCACAGCATCTTCTTCCTGTCGGTTAAATTTCGCGTCTGTAGCACGTCATCGTCGAGTTGTAGCAATTTTAATGGCCAGTAGTGTTATTGGCAAATGAACCATGTCTGTTCTTGAGTTCAAGGTCGACATCAATATCGTGACGCATCACCTACCGGTAAAGTGTGTCTGCCGCTCTCGTTGTCGCTATATACCGAAGGTAATGGATCAGTGTGGTTTGAGCAGATGTACAGGATGCCTCGTAGACGTGTGCGTCAAATCAGTGAATTTGAAAGGGGGCACGTTATTATCATGATAGAATGTGATGCATCCATCCAGGAAATAGCTGCTCATGTGGGACGAAGTGTTTCAGCAGTACAACGGGTGTGTGCAGAACGGTTTACGGAAGCCCGTAGAGCACGACGAGATGGGTCATGTCACACTGCACACGATGTCCCACAGCAAGTGTCCGCATCTTTTCAATTGCAATTTCCGGAAGAAAAAAAGTCTTTCATTACTTACTGATCGCCCCTCGTAGCTGTAACTTCCATCAGAAATTTTTCCATACCTATTGTTAGAGGGGTGTGCTACTTCATGTTCAGATTGTATACTTGCTTATGTATGGTTCACCACTGCAGAAAATATTTTCTATCAAAAACAGTCTTGATCACAAATTATTTTTTCCCGTGACCGGTTTCTACCACAACTGTGGTCATCTTCAGACCAATGAGTAAGAAGTAGGTACTACTCATTGATCTGAAGATGACCACAGTTGTGGTCGAAACCGGTCACCGGAATAAATAATTTGTGATCAAGACTGTTTTTGATAGCAAATATTTGTAATAACACTGATCACTGCATACTCCCACGATGTATTCAAAAGTAACTGTAAAAATGTATTACTTTCGGGAATGAGATTCTGCCTTTATGTGCGTGATGATGGATCCATCCTCCTTCGAAAACTGTTGCAAGTAAAGTGAAAAGAAATACGTTTAGTTGTTCAGATACTGAAATAAAAAGATAACAAATATCATTTATTTTACGCCGCGAAAATTTCGGTATGGGTTTTAAGTATTGCACAACAGTATCTGCTGTAGTAACGATAACCATACAATGCAGAATTTTTACAAATTATTATTTAGTTAATGTAAGTGAGCAGATTTTAAAAGATGGAGAATGACAAGCGCCAATGAAGGATGTGCGTTTGTAGAAGGCAGTTTCTGCCTGTTTGGAGACGAAGAAAATACGCTTTGGCTGCTGCTGCTGCTGCTGCTCTTTCTCTCGACTCCTTACAAAGCTGCAGTTCCCTAGCTGCCAGAAAATTTTTCCGACCGACAATGACAGTCGCGAAGCGAGCCTCAATCTTTCGGAAAGCAGAACCAATCGGCGAGTTCTTTTTGTGTCCTCTGCCGGCGGAAATGGGCAGCGGCCTGGACGGAAATGTTCATCTTGTTCCTACGGGTCAGCTGCTGCTTTACTTGTGCGGAAGACGTTTCCCGAGGAAAGCAGCAACAACGCACGCCTCTCTCGTCAGATATACGTCCTCATCACTTTGAAAGGGGCCGCGAAAATTGAGATAGGGAAAGGTTCGTCTTCAAATCTGAAGAAATTACCAATAAAATGTAACGTGTGCGTGACTTTGTAACAACCAGTTTCAGAAAAATCCTAAAATCGTCATTGCTAATGCAATCATATCAGTGCCACACAACAAACGAAAATCGCAATAGTTCAATGGAGATGATTTATAGTCTAGATAAATAATTCAGTCGTCGAAAACTCTTTAGAAGAACGTCGTCGGAAAAAGCAGTCATTCAAAAGAAAATGAAAACTATTAAGCCACAACAGAACCTCAGAATTAAATTACAAGTATTTATTGCCCTGGCGAGTGACAAGGACTTGCTTTATATAGTTTTCTTTAAAATACAACGTTCGTGGGAGGAATATATATTTCTTAATTGTTGTTAAGAAGCTCTCAGTATAAATCACATTAGCATTTCTCATGGAAGCATTTTATAATCGTGGAAACGTCTTCGACAACAAACGGACGGCGACCGTATCCTCTTGAAATGTATCAACAGAATTCCGGAAGTTATTCATGGATATTTTCTGACTACTTTGCTGTAAGAGACACATGGCGTCCGGTTGTTCATTACAGAGTAATAATTTAATTACGAATTATTTGTTACCGCAACTGGATTCGGGTCCGTGATGACGATGATGATGATTGGTTTTTGGGGCGCTCAATTGCGCGGTTATCAGGGCCCGTACAGATTTCCAACCTTTGCTCAGACCAGTCTCGCCACTTCCATGAATGATGATGAAATTATGAGAACAACGCAAACACCCAGTCATCTCGAGGCAGGTGACAATCCCTGACCCCGCTGGGAATCGAACCCAGATTCGGTTCCGTGAAAGACCCTCCCCAACAGTGAAAAAGTCTGTAATATATAGTCACTAGAACATACAGTACAAGAAAAAAAAACAGTGTAATGCTCAAACCTTAAACGCAAAACTACTGTAATGTGGTTGGAATCGCTGTCGAACAGCTGGTCATAGCGCCGTTGTGTCACTCTTTCATTACATTTAGAGAAACCATACAAAAGGTAAATATCAACAAACTCTCCATTACAAAACCTAGCCATACTACTCTTACTGAAGCTGACAGAAGGAAATAAAGTAATCAGAACCGAGCGGTAAACCTATTATTGAATGCAAGCTGGAGAGCGAAGTGTAAAGCAGGCATGACTTTTGTGCACAACAAACATGGTCAATGAATGGTAAATATTCGTAGTCTGTTTCCAGCAAAACACTCAGTACATCCTGTGGACATTTCCATTGTTCTTCAGATGGTTTCAGTACAATACAATAAATTAGGACAAGATATAAAACGCAATTATTCTGTCACGAGATACAGGTAACCACGGACTGTAATAAATGTTATGTGGCTAGAGTAAAAATTCTTAAAGTCAGTAATGCTGTGCAACGTGGCGTGAAGGGGCAAAGAAACACGCATTAGTAACTTCTGCGTCTTGAACCGAAGCAGAGAGAGACAAGCGGCCGCGGCAATTAGCAAGACGCCTGTCATTGATGGTGAGGTAGAGAGGGAGTTTAAACAGCACATTTCTGGAGTCACCAAGGAGCACTTATAATGTTAAATGTAAGACTGAAAAAAGGCGAACGGTAGATATTAACCTAAGATTGTAAATTGTTGTTGTTGTGGTCTTCAGTCCTGAGACTGGTTTGATGCAGCTCTCCATTCTACTCTTTCCTGTGCAAGCTTCTTCATCTCAGAGTACCTACTGCAACCTACTTCCTTGTGAATCTGCTTAGTGTATTCATCTCTTGGTCTCCCTCAATGATTTTTACTCTCCACGCTGCCCTCCAATACTAAATTGGGGATCCCTTGATACCTCACAACATGTACTACCAATCGATCCCTTCTTCTAGTCAAGATGTGTCACAAACTCCTCTTCTCCCCAATTCTGTTCAGTACCTCCTCATTAGTTATTTGATCTACCCATCTAATCTTCAGCATTATTCTGTAACACCACACTTCGATAGCTTCTATTCTCTTCTTGTACAAACTATTTATCGTTCATGTTTCACTTCCATATATGGCTACACTCCATACAAATACTTTCAGAAACGAGTTCCTGACTCTAAAATCTCTACTCGATGTTAACAAATTTCTCTTCTTCAGAAATGCATTCCTTGCCATTGCTAGTCTACATTTTATATCCTTTCTACTTCGACCATCATGAGCTATTTTGCTCCCCAAATAGCAAAACTCCTTCACTTCTTTAAGTGTCTCATTTCCTAATCTAATTCCCTCAGCATCACCCGACGTAATTCGACTACATTCCATTATCCTCGTTTTGCTTTTCTACACACTGTCCATTCCGTTCAACTGCTCTTCCAAGACCTTTGCTGTCTCTGACAGAATTACAATGTCACCGGCGAACCTCAAAGTTTTTATTTCTTCTCCATGGATTTTATTACCTACTCCGAATTTTTCTTTTGTTTCCTTTACTACTTACTCAATATACAGATTGAATAACATCGGGGCCGGCCGAAGTGGCCGTGCGGTTAAGGCGCTGGAGTCTGGAACCGCAAGACCGCTACGGTCGCAGGTTCGAATCCTGCCTCGGGCATGTATGTTTGTGATGTCCTTAGGTTAGTTAGGTTTAACTAGTTCTACGTTCTAGGGGACTAATGACCTCAGCAGTTGAGTCCCATAGTGCTCAGAGCCATTTGAACCAGCCAATAACATCGGGGAGAGGCTACAACCCTGTTTCACTCCCTTACCAACCCCTGCTTCCCTTTCATGTCCCTCGACTCTTGTAACTGTCATCTCGTTTCTGTACAAATTTTAAATAGTCTTTCGCTCCCTGTATTTTACCCCTGCCACCTTCAGAATTTGAAAGAGAGTATTCCAGTCAACATCGTTAAAGATTGTAAATTCGAAATGTAAGTAATTTATTGAACCAAATTAGGGTTAGTACATTAAGATATGAGGGGCAGTCACAGAAAACCGGACATGTCACAACGAGGCTATGAAACGTTTTAATCCAAAAGTAATCGACACTCGTTAAGATGGTTAGTTGACTGATTGGGGCGAAAGGTCTAGATAGCGAGGTCTTTGGTCCCGGATAAGGAAAGGCTATGGAAGGAAGTCGGCCGTGCCTTTCTGAAGGATCCATCTCGGCATTTGCCTGAAGTAATTTAGGAAAATCACGGACGCGGGTTTGAACCGTGTCCTGCCGAATGCGAGTCCATTGTGTTACCCACTGAGCCACCCGCTTGCTCGTTAAGACGTTTATTCACTGGGAGAATAGAGTAGAAATAATATAGACTAGAAATAATATGTAAATCCAATATTAAATCAGAGCAATTAAATCTGCGACATTGTGTCCACTACAGGCAGACATGAATTGAACAAAGAATCCCATCCATACAGTAATTAGTTCCATTCTATTTGGATGCTTCTACCATGTCATTCACTTTGTCTAACTGGACTATACATATTTCACTATATGTTTTTCTTCACCTTACTCAATATATGGGATAGGCTGGACTTTTAGAGGACCACACCTCTTGTTTCAGCCGTTCGGTTTTCAACAGTAAATACGAATGTTACAACGATGCAGCATCAATAATTATTGTTCTAAATAATTTCATTTGGTACAGTATAATACTAGTTAACGTAAGTTTGTTTCATGATAGCTGCCACTGACACTATGATGTTGCATTTTTTAAGTGGTTGACACTAATATTATATTTTCTGTATCTGTGGGTCTGACGACAGTGGAGTCGACCACTGAAATGGGACGCAATTGAGCAAATAATAACATTAATATATACAAACTCACAGTTGACGGTGTTACTCGCCGATTCACATATATTTACTAGTTGCTGTTCCTCTGTCTGTCTGAAGATGGATGTACAGACAACCAAGAATTCCTGACGGGTTGGAAACCAGTTGTCACTGACAAGCTGTGATCCTTGGTCAGTTGGGATCACTTTGTGACCAGTATACTTATGCAGTATTACATGTCTGCGTGCTGTGCACCATTCGTTGTAGACAGTTTTAAAAATCAGGTTTGATAAACCAAAAAATCAGGCAAGTTCATTCATTATGTCGGCATGGGCAGATCCAAACACGACAGGCCCTCTGCTATTCTGTGACGTAACCCCTTCTTACCGCGTTGATGTCAACAACCGACTGGAACATACACGCTATTCCAGTGTCATCGCTGTTTACAGCAGTGGACGGTCACATGATCGCCTGGTACTAGTTTAAACCACTTACAACGCACCAAAGTGACCAGTTTGCTCTTCCAGATGGTGAATAATGCACTGGTGTGTAAAACGTAGAGCCGAAGATAACTCCCGCTTGATGCACCACTTTCACGTAACTCAACTCGACGAATCTTGCGACACTTATACACATATACTTATATCACGTTATGATCACCGACGTTGGTGCAGTGGCAGAGCATTTCATGAGCTGATGAATCCCGATATCTTCTTCATCATACACTTGGGAGTACGCGATCCCGTCGCCTTCCAGGGCATCAGCTCCTTGATACTTGTATTTCGGGACAGACGATCTAACGGCAGCTCCACCATGCTCTGGGGAACATTCACTTGGACCTCCATGGGTCCAGTGGAGCTCGTGCAAGGCACCATGATTGCCAAGAGCTATCGTACAGTGGTTTCAGACCACGTACAGCCTTTCATTACCATTATGTTTCTCAATGGTAACGGCATTTTTTGTCGAGATAATGCGCCACGTCACGAGGCCAGGAGTGTAACAGATTGATCCGTGGAACACAGTGACAAGTTCCAGAGCATGTGCTGGCCCCCCAAGCTCACCATATCTGAACCCTATCGAACACGTCTGAGACGTGATTGAACATGGCGTCAGAGCTCGTCGCCCTCCTCCACGGAATTTACTGGAATTGTGTATACAGACGTGGTGCCAACTCCCTCTATCGGGCTACCAAGGCCTCATTGCTTGCGTGCCATGACGTGCCACCTCTGTTATTTGTGCCAAAAGTGAACACACCTGCTATTATGGAGGTGGTCATAGGGTTCTGGCCGATCAGTGTACAAAGGCCTACACCAGTATAGTACAGAAGGTACTGAAACACGGAATGAGGTGAATAGAAATGTCAGTTTTATTCACAGACAATAATTATGCTGAAGTCACTGCGATTTGTGATGCTCACCTGGGCATTACAAAAGACAGGACGTGGATCTTAATAAGGTGTGTGATCACCATTGATACATCGCCTAATATACAGTGAGATCCCATGTTAGCCTCAAGATTGGTAACGAGTTTCTGTGGTAGGCCACTCCATTCCTCCACCAGTACGGTTGACAAATGCTGGACGGTCGTTGGTGCATGCGGACGTGCTGCAACATGGTCCCCAACGCATCCCACACATTCTCGATGGGATTTGAGCCAGTCTACTCCTCGAATATCCTCTCGTTTCAAGAGCTCCACCCCCTCGCATTTTGATTAGGTTGCGAATTGTTAGCCATCAAAATGAAATCACGGCCGATAGCACCCCTCATGAGACGGACATGGGGAAGCAGTACAAAGCTGCAATATTGCTAAAGAGTAAGGGTACGTTAGAGTTAAGTACACTCAAGCAACATTATACCTGGACCACCAAAACGACCATGGTGGACAATGTTCCTTGAGGCACTTCATATCATCAGACAACGAGAGATAGGAACACGTAATTCACCCAGGAATGCAGCACACCTTGATCCTTGGTATGGGGACACTGTGTTGAAAGGGCATAGTAACTTCCAAATATTTCAACACTACACTGTTTTTCGGATTTCCACATGCTGAATTGACAATAGAACAGCTACTTTTTTTTAACCAGTTTGATCCAGAAAACGGCCAAATTTGCGAAATTCAGTTCTTTTTTAATTAACTGATTGATGGTTTCGGGTATCAGAACTGATTCTAAAAAATTGAAGCAGAAAAAAGGTTCATTTCGTGATAGTACGCAAGCCATGTTAATATTGTACGTACTTGCGTCTAAGTCAAGAAAAGCTTGATTTAGACAGACGTATGTACAATATTAACATAGTTTGCATGCTGTCACGGAATACACCATTTCTTCTGTTCGAAAGATTTGGGAAAGGGTTCTGATATCCGAAACCGGTCATCAGTTAACAGAACTGAGTTTCGCAATTTCGGCTGTTTTCTTCATCAATTCCCCATGTGCATCTTTTCAGTGGTGCGTTTGGCCCTGACTTCATTTTAATGGATGGCAGTGCCCGAGTGCATCTAGTTGTGTGGTGTCACCGCCAGACACCACACTTGCTAGGTGGTAGATTAAATCGGCCGCGGTCCATTTAGTACATGTCGGACCCGCGTGTCGCCACTGTGTGATCGCAGACCTAGCGCCACCACAAGGCAGGTCTCGTGATACGTACAAGCACTCGTCCCAGTTGTACGGACGACCTAGCTAGCGACTAGATGTACCAAGCCTTTCTCTCTCATTAGCCGAGAGACAGGATAGCCTTCAGCTAAGTTAATGGCTACGAACTAGCAAGGCGCCATTAGCCTTACAGTGATTGTGATTAAAGTCTCCTGTGTATAGTCAAGAGCGATGTACCACAATGATTGATTAAAGATAAGTATTAATCCAGCTACGTACTTTTCTTCATAGCATTAATTACGTAGCCTGTTCCAGTACTTCACGCCCATCTGCGTTAGTCTAGCGTGCATTTTCAGCCATCTCGATCTACAAGGTGTTGGCCCAGCTGCCGACACATCACATGGCGACGAGTCTACAAAGGATCTTGTGTTTTACTTTGCCCTAATTTATTTGTGTCATGGCTTCGCCAGATGTACTGTCCGAATTTTATCGCTTGCAGAATCAGCAGACGCAGGCGTTATTGGATGCCCTTGGACAGCTCGTCCAGGGTCAACGTGCCATTCAAACCGATGCGGCCGCCGCCGCTTCACCGCTACCGCAGCCACAACTCGCAGTTGCACCGCCTTTTAGGCACTACGACCCGAACCACGGGACTTGGCAGGAATGGTCCCGCCAGTTTGCCTTCCACCTCGCCGCCTACAGAATTCAAGGTAATGAGCGGCAGCCGTTTTTGCTTTCTTGTGTCGGTGTGTCCACCTACCGTGTGATAGTGAAATTGTTTCCCCGACGCGACGTAGCAACTCTGTCCTACGAGGAAATTTTGTCTGCTTTAGATGCCTATTTCAAAGAAACAGTTAATGTGGTTGCAAAACGGTATACGTTTTTTCGTACAAAACGTACGGCTGGTCAAAGTAATAGGGAGTGGGTAGCAACATTGCAAGGACTTACTAGGGAGTGTTCTTTTGACTGTGACTGTGGTCTTTCTTATTCAGATACAATGGTACATGATGCTATTGCACAGAACGTTTCTGATGTTCGCATACGGGAGCAAATTTTGAAACTTGTTAATCCCTCCCTTCATCAAGTGATAGACATATTGGATAGACAAGACACACTTGACTGTGCTCAGGAATCTTTTGAAACTTCGCCAGCAGTGTGTAACATTAACCGGCCCGCCGGGCGAGCTGCGCGGCCCGGTCAACTGCCCTCGCGCAAACACACGCAGCTGCCGCCGCGTTATAAACCGGGTGTGCATCCGCCCCTGCATTGTTTCAGCAATATTTACAAACTATTTGTGTGTCGGTCCCTACTGCAGAAAACTATCTGGACGATATAGTGATCTCCGGACAGACAGAAGAAGATCATCTTGCGAACCTACGAACGTTATTTCAGGTCTTGCGACAAAATGGTCTTCGCTTGAGGAAGGACAAATGTGTGTTTTTTGCTCGTGACTTACCATACCTGCGCCATGTCATCAATGCCCAAGGCATACATCCGAGTCCAGAGCACCTCCGTGCCATACAAGATTTACCTTCCCCTCGCAATGTGAAACAGCTACAGAGTGTGTTGGGTAAAATTAACTATTATCACAAATATATGCGCAATGCCTCTTCCATTTCAGCTCCGCTTCATCGCTTACGCCGTAAAGGTGTTCCGTTCGTCTGGACGACGGAATGCGAACGCGCCTTTCGCCAGTTGAAATCGGCGTTGCTTTCTAATACTTGCCTTACGCCATTCGATCCCCAGAAACCCCTTTTGTTGATGGTAGATGCATCGGATTTCGGGATCGGTGCTGTGCTTGCGCACAAAGTTGGCTCGCATGATCGCCCTATTGCCTTTGCGTCCAAATTGCTCTCGTCTGCGCAAAGAAATTATTCCCAGATAGAGAAAGAAGCTTTGGCTCTCGTGTTTGGTGTTACTAAGTTCCATGATTTCTTGTATGGTCGTCACTTTACCATCATCACAGACCACAAACCTTTGACATCGCTTTTTCATCCGAACAAGCCTGTACCTCCGCGTACAGCGCAGAAATTCATTCGCTGGTCTATTTTTCTCTCGCAGTACCGCTACGATATCTTGTATCGGTCCACTGCTAAGCACGGAAACGCCGATGCTTTGTCCCGTTTGCCTGTTGCTGAGGATAAAGCATTCGATTCTTCCGAACTTGCTTGCATGTTCATTGATTCGGAAACGGATGAAGTGGTCGAATCGTTTCCGATCGATTTTCGTCGTGTAGCTACAGCCACAGCTGCTGACCCTGTCCTTGCTACCGTTTTGCGTTTTGTTGCTACGCAATGGCCTTTGTCAAAGTCTCGGATCGAGGATCCGTTGGTTCGCCGATTGTTTGCTCACAGGGAGAGACTTTTTGTTCGACGTGGTGTTTTGTTGTTGCGTTCTGATAATGATCAGTCCAGAGTCGTGGTCCCACGTTCGTTACAGTCCTCTGTTTTACGGCTTCTTCACCAAGGACATTGGGGTATAGTGCGAACGAAACAACTTGCTCGTCAGCACTGTACTTGGTTCGGAATCGATGCTGCGATTACGAATATGTGTTCTGCTTGCATGGCGTGTGCCGAACAACAATCCGCACCGCCGCGGAAAGTCTTTGCATGGCCAAAAGCCACTTCCCCTTGGGAACGCTTGCACATTGATTTTGCTGGTCCATTCTGGAATGCTCGATGGTTGGTTCTGGTCGACGCCTTCAGTAATTTTCCTTATGTTGTCCGGATGTCTTCTACGACGTCCTCCGCCACCATCCAAGCATTGTCTGCTATCTTTTGCATTGAAGGTCTTCCGCAGACTATTGTTTCGACAATGGCCCACAATTCATGTCCGCAGAATTTCAGTCATTCTGCCAGGCCAATGGTATTCAACATCTGACATCCGCGCCGTTTTCGCCTCAGTCAAACGGTGCCGCTGAACGATTGGTCAGGACTTTCAAGTCACAGATGTTGAAATTGAAAGAGTCGCATTCTCGGGAGGACGCGTTGTTGCTCTTTTTGTCCTCGTATCGCTCTCAGCCCCGCGATGGTCACTCGCCGGCTGAGTTGCTCCATGGTCGTCCTCATCGCACCTTGATGTCTTTGCTGCATCCGCCGCATCAGGTTCCTTTGCAGCGGCAGACTCCTGCTTTTGCTCCAGGCGACGTTGTATTTTATCGCAACTATCGAGGTTCACGACGTTGGCTCGCAGGGCGCATTCTTCGCTGCCTCGGCCGCGCGATGTATTTGGTTTTGGGGGCCTCTGGTGAGGTGCGTCGGCATCTCAATCAGCTGCGCCTCTGTCGTCGCACGGGTTCTGCCGCTCCCCGTCTGCTTTCAGCGACGGTGCCGTCCGGTCAGCGCCCTGGGGACCCATCTACTGGCTCGCCTCATCCCCAGGTGTTACCGACGATGCCTTCCATTTTGCCCCATGGCGACGCGCCGCCGCAGCAGCCGCCGCCGCCGCCGCCGCCGCAGCCGCCGGTACTCCGGCCGGCGCCGCCCGCATTCGACGCTTCGCTGCAGCCGCCAAGCGCCTCCCAGGGCCACGCGCCGCCGATCGCTTCTCGTGACCAGCTGTCCTCTGCCATGGAACTCTTGCCCGCTCCGGAACACATGACGTCAGCGCGCGTCGGCTACCCCGACGCAATGGAGGTCGACCCTTCGGCCCCTCCTGTTTCTTTACGGGCGCATACACCGCATGTTGACGTGCACCCTGGACTAGGTTTTCAGGCGTTTCCTAGCTCCCCTCGGACCGAATGGCCGGGTGCGGGTGGCACAGCCTCGCCTGTTGTTAGGCTCCCCACCCCATCGCATACGTCAACATGGGGTCCTCCCCACGGCGGGCGGAAGCCTTATCTCACGACCGTTCGCCGATTTGCGGGGGAGGAATGTGGTGTCACCGCCAGACACCACACTTGCTAGGTGGTAGATTAAATCGGCCGCGGTCCATTTAGTACATGTCGGACCCGCGTGTCGCCACTGTGTGATCGCAGACCTAGCGCCACCACAAGGCAGGCCTCGTGATACGAACAAGCACTCGTCCCAGTTGTACGGACGACCTAGCTAGCGACTAGATGTACGAAGCCTTTCTCTCTCATTAGCCGAGAGACAGAATAGCCTTCAGCTAAGTTAATGGCTACGAACTAGCAAGGCGCCATTAGCCTTACAGTGATTGTGATTAAAGTCTCCTGTGTATAGTCAAGAGCGATGTACCACAATGATTGATTAAAGATAAGTATTAATCCAGCTACGTACTTTTCTTCATAGCATTAATTACGTAGCCTGTTCCAGTACTTCACGCCCGTCTGCGTTAGTCTAGCGTGCATTTTCAGCCATCTCGATGTACAAGGTGTTGGCCCAGCTGCCGACACATCAAGTTGCACGAGTGGAGGAGCTATTGGAGCGAAGTATAATTCAGGGATTGACTAGTCTGATTGTAACCCCCCCGACTTAAATCCCGTGCAGGTGTGAAGTGCTTGGGAAGACGTGTTGCAGCACGTCCGCATACACAAGTGACCATCGAGCAGTTATCATCCGTGCTGGTGAAGGCATAGTACGCCCTGCCAAAATAACTTCTTACCTACACTGCGCCCAGCACGACAGCACATTGCAGTGTATTTCTGGCCCTGGTAATCACACACCCTATTACGAATCTTGTCTCGCCATTTGTAATGCCCAAAAATGGTTCAAATGGCTCTGAGCACTATGGGATTTAACTTCTGAGGTCATCGGTCCCCTAGAACTTAGAACTAATTAAACCTAACTAACCTAAGGACATCACACACATCCATGCCCGAGGCAGGATTCGAACATGCGACCGTAGCGGTCACGCGGTTCCAGACTGAAGCGCCTAGAACCGCACGGCCACAACGGCCGGCTGTAATGCCCAGGTCACCGTCGTAAATCGTGGTATCCTTAGTGTAATCACTGGTTTTTAGTAAAAGTGTCATTTCTGTTCGTCTCATTACGTATTTCTGTCACATTCTTTCTGCACTATGCTGTATCGGTTCTTTCTATGTATGATTTTGGGAGCGACGCATCATGCACAAAGTGCTTTCGTCTATCAGTTTTGCACACCAATTTACTTAGTCTAGTGAGTGTATTTCGCGCCAGTGTGCTACCGACTGCAATCCGCAGGCGGACGTGGAGACCGAGCGAGGCGTCTGCTCACACTCGCCTCCTGTGGGAGCGACATTGGCCCCACGACGTGGCTTTATACGGAACGATCGTGCACCCCCTGTAGCTGAGTGGTCAGCGCGACAGAATGTCGATCCTAATGGCCAGAGTTCGATTCCCAGCTGGGTCGAAGATTTTATCCGCCCAGGGACGCTGTTGTGTTGCCCTAATCATCATCATTTCATACCCATCGACGCGCAAGTGGCGTCAAATCGAAAGATTTGCACCCGGCGAACGGTCTACCCGACGGGAGGCCTTAGTCACACGACATTTACACTTTTTACACGGAAAGGACGACAAGATATCACTTCAGCACCGAGGAGATTATGTGATGACGGCGTCTTGGTCTGACGTCGAAACATCGTGCAACTACAACACTCACACCTTGCGCGATAAATGGTTCAAATGGCTCTGAGCACTATGGGACAACTTCTCAGGTCATTAGTCCCCTAGAACTAGTTAAACCTAACTAACCTAAGGACATCACACACATCCATGCCCGAGGCAGGATTCGAACCTGCGACCGTAGCGGTCTCGCGGTTCCAGACTGCAGCGCCGAGAACCGCACGGCCACTTCGGCCGGCCTAGCGCGATAAGCAAGGATTTTCTTCTTCTAGGTGAAAAAGGCATTTGATAACGTTATCTGACAAGAGAAGTTCAGAGTGCTGAGGAAAAGTGGAATAAAGTACAAAGACATCCGTGTGATACTCAGTTTCTATAAGAATGAGGTGGCAGTGATTAGGAACTGTCACCGTGAACAAGAAGCAAATATCTGAAAAGCGGTAAGGCAAGGATGTGCTCTCTCTCCTCTTACGTTCAATGCTTACATACAGGAAGCTATAGACCAAGTTCGAGAAACTACTGAGGTGGGGATCAAAATTAATGGGCAGAAGATAGACATGCTACGTTATGCAAATGATACTTCTATACTGACGGAGACAAAAGAAGATCTAGAGGAAGTCCTCAGAACAATGGAAAAAATTCTATGCAATCAGAATGGAATGAGAATAAACAAGAAAAAGGCTAAAGTGATGGTATGCGGTACAGGAGCAGAATATGAAACTCTGAGAATGAGAATTGGAGGAGACGTGCCACTTGTGGTCGCGCATTATCCTGTTGAAATATGGCTGTGGCCGAGCCCTGAAGGTAAGGAACGACAACTGGCTCCAGCACCTCGGATATGTAGCGCCGGCTATTTAAAGTACCGGCAATGCGTACTAGAGGCGTGCGAGAGTAATATCCAATACCGCCCCATACCATAATACCTGGTGCAAGACCAGTGTGGCGGTGCATAATGCAGCTGTCCAGCATCCTCTCTCCAAGGTGTCTCCACACTCGAATCCGACCATCGTGGTGCTGCAGACAGAAGCGTGCCTCGTCAGTAAAGACAACGTCATTCCATTCTGCAGTCCACATTCGTCTGCCATCACACCATTGGCGACGGAGACGTCTGTGGTTCTGCGTCAATGGTAGACGAAGCAATGGACGTCTTGCGGACAGACCACTCTGCTGTAAACGGCGTCGAATGGTACGCGCAGACACTGGATGATGTGTTACAGACGCAATGTGCTGTGCTATGGTTCGGGATGTCACTGAGCGATCCGTCACTGCCATGCGCACAATTTGCCTATCAGCACGTGCAGTGGTGCACCGAGGTGAATGCGATCGACCACGTCGGTCCGTCGTACCCTCCTGCATCCAACGGTCACATATCCGCATTACAGTTGTTTGGTTTCGTCCAACACGACTAGCGATGTCTCTGTATGATAATCCACAATCTCGGTAAGCCACTATCCTTCCTCTGTCGAACTCGGATACTTGATCAAACGATGTTCGCTGTTGTCTACGAGGCATAACTGATCGTCTTGTGAAACAACCACAAGGTAAACACACGTGCCGAACGTGCACTCGTCGAAATCGCCAAGCCTTAAATGGCGCTACGAGGTGGCGTCACAGGCGTGCGTGATGTGCGTCTGCGCTGAAATTCTAATCAGTTGCATATCTCATCGCTGCAAACCCATGGTGTAAATTTCACTTGATTCGGATGCTTCCTTCAGGGTGTTGCATTTACGGTGGCCAGCAGTGTATTAACTAGTCAACGTAAAAGAAAGAAGGTCCGGGCTCATGTTGTTAGAAGACTCCCAGTCATTCACAGTGTTTGACGTCAAAAGGTGTGAAATTAGCTTGATTATGCCGCCAAGTGGGGCTAGCCCCCAACACACACAGCGGCTGAAGGGACGGGAAAAGACAGTGTGTGTTAGTCAGGAAGCCATTACTGTGCAGTGTGGTGGTGTTGTCCATTTCAACACGGCCCAGAAAAGACGTTTGGATGACTTCACACGGACAAGAATTATAGGGAAACTGTAAGAAGGAAGAAGTGTGACACGAGAAGCACAGGGATTTGGTGTTGCTCACAGCGTTCTTACGTGCACATAGGGAGCATTCCGAACGATAGGTACTGCTGCTCGAAGGAGTGAAGCAGAGGAGGTGGGTCGGCCACGGTCAACTACAGCAGCAAATGACCGCTGCACTGTGCAACAAGCAAGAACGATGTCAAATGCACCCAAATTTAACGGGATTGCAAGCCACGCAGTCCCACGCTCTACAGTGGCACATCATATGCCTGGGGTCGTCTCTTTCCCTGAAGACTAGTATGTTGCGGTCTCTCGACACCACGACATCGGTGGCACCGTTCGCGATTGTGCTGACAGCATAGGAACTGGTGGCCACTGGAAGCCACCCAGTCTCCAAGAGCATAGGAACTGGAAGTCACTGGAAGCCATACAGTCTCACGCTCCACAGTGGCCAACACCTGCGTGGGGTCATCTCTTTGCTCGAAGACTAGTATGTTGCGTCCTGTTGACACCACGACAACGGCGGCACCGTCTGTGAATGTGCTAAGAGCTTAGGAACTGGAAGTCACACAGTCTCCAAGAGCATAGGAGCTGGAAGTCAGTGGAAGCAACGCAGCGTCACGCTCCACAGTGGCACAACATCTGCATGGGGTCGTCTCTTTCCCTGAAGACTAGTATGTAATGTTATGTTGACACCACGACATCGGCGACCCGCTTGCGATTGTGCCAAGAGCATAGGAACTGGACCAACGAGGCTCTTGTGAAATGAGAGCATGTGATACCCCCACAAACCGACGTCGGACGTAATCGTTATGGTGGTCCGGCGTCGTGGAGTTGACAGGTATAACTTTGCATGTATATACTGACCTCCAGATCCCTGAACACGGTACACTCACTGATCAGTGTTACTGTGAAACTCTACACCTTCCCCGTGGGTGTCTTATCAAGGGTGCATTCGGCCCCGACCTCATTTTATGGATGACGACTGATCAAACAGCACAGCTGGAGGAGCTCTAGGAATGTGAGGATAATCAGTGAACGGATTGGCCTGCCGTTTGCCCCTTCTCAAATCCTATCGGGCACGTATGGGATACTGTGGGGTGACGTCCTAATGCACCAATGACCATCCAACAGTTGTCGACCGCCACTGTGGAGGAATGGAAATCCTGCCACAAGAAGTCCTTACCGCTCTTGCGGCCAGCATGGGGAGTACACTGCAGAGCACACATAGCTGCACATAGCGGTCGCACACCCTATTAAGGATCATGTCCCTCCTTTTGTAGTGTCCAGTAGACCACCATAAATAGCCCTGAGTTCGGTGTTATTATTGTATTTAAATAAAAGTATCATTATTGTTTGTTTCATTGCATGTATCTTTCGGCTACCATCTGAAATACACTGTAACAGTCCCATCTGCGCATGGTCCAAGTTTCATCTAGCTATGTAACTTCGCAGTGATACTTCATGAAGAAGTTGCTTTTTTCCTTAAATATGGCACAACGGTGTATTTCACTAGTTGTGTCCCTGAGCCATCACTGAAGTGAATTTGATGTAGAATTTTGCAGCATGCACTGTGTTCACATTTATTTTTTATTTCTGGTAATGAACAGTCGTATTAGAAAGCTGCTACGAAAGTAGAGTTCCAGTGCGAATTTAAACGTAGCCAAAACTGTAAAGAAAAATAAAAACTGAAAGAAGCCAAAATCAGGGTATGGAGAGCCATATGTGACGTGTTCAGTAAATCCGATAGTAAAATTCTATCTACTCACCTATCAGAAAATCCTAAGAAGTTCTGGTCTTATATTAAATCAGTAAATGGATCGAAAGCGGAAATAACATCTTTTTTCCAAATCTTTCTCACGGGGATGATCGCGCTGTTCTCCTTCAGAGCC
The DNA here is from genome assembly GCF_021461385.2 of Schistocerca piceifrons. Classification (NCBI taxonomy): domain Eukaryota; kingdom Metazoa; phylum Arthropoda; class Insecta; order Orthoptera; family Acrididae; genus Schistocerca; species Schistocerca piceifrons. Next base: position 379,140,234 of record NC_060139.1, read on the forward strand.
GAGAATCTAAGTCCATTTTTGGCTGAAGCGTTCCCTGCTGAGTCACAGATTGAAGTAGTTCTTCAGAGTGCTGCCTCCTCTTTCTTTTTCATCGTTAGCCTTGTACATGAATTTGATCACCAATTACAGTGATTCAACTGAGTACCTGCCAATCAAATACGTTCTAATAAAGTAGCACTTTTCCTTTCACACTCTGTCTTAACATAATTAACCAATAGTGAGCGTTTCTAGTGCTGCATCTCAGAAAGAAGCAACCTTTGATACCCACTATCTGTTCTCTTGTACATTTTCGGCAGTAAGGCCATTTTCACTTGCGCATAAGCGAGTTCTGTTCTCCCACTCCAGTATTAATTTATATTAGTTGATGGTAGCTGCTCTTACTGCTTCTTAGCTATGTCAACAATAATTCCGTTAGCTCGGCCCGAGACTGACCGCTGCGGGTGCCTCGCTCTCAAGGGTGATAGAGTCGAATCGTCTGAACTCTTTACACCTTACAGATATTATCAAATGGCTCTGAGCACCATGGGACTTAACATCTCTGGTCATCAGTCCCCTAGAACTTAGAACTACTTAAACCTAACTAACCTAAGGACATCACACACATCCATGCCCGAGGCAGGATTCCAACCTGCGATCGTAGCAGTTGCGCGGTTCCGGACTGCGCGCCTAGAACCGCTAGACCACCGCGGCCGGCTCAGATATTATCTTCGAACCGTCTCGTGCCCAGCGGTTCCCAGAATACGGGCTTTCTACAGGCGCACAGTACTACAATATGGCATGCACTGGCACTTCTAACTCACTACATGGCTCCTTGGCGCCATTTGGCGTGCCACTTTAAAAACTTTAATAACATAATAGCTTTCCATCATTTAGGACGCAAGCACAACGGCGGCTGTCCGTCTGAGCCAGGTACCACATTCAATAAACTGCGTCCATGGCTTCTACTGGCTTCTACATTCTCCTCTGTGGCGGTGCTTGTATTTTGATAAGGACAGCAGCCTTCCTAACAGCCTGACGCTGGCTCTGTTCCATGTTCCGCTCAACATGCACTGAATGGGAGTCCCAAATACTCATTTAACATCGTTCCAGACCAGAAAATTAATACAGATTTTTAGTAGTTTAGTTCGTAGTTAGACATGGCAATCACTGAAGTTAACTTTAACCTTATTCATACTCTCACTTCTAACATGTAGTTTAGATAAGTTAGGTTTATCAATTTAATCGTGTTTAACTGTCGTACGTGGGAGGTATGGCAAAGACGGTCGCGTAACACTGCGGAAAAGTATAGGAGGAACACCAGCGCGATCATCCCCGTGAGAAAGATTTGGAAAAAAGATGTTATTTCCGCTTTCGATCCATTTACTGATTTAATATAAGACCAGAACTTCTTAGGATTTTCTGATAGGTGAGTAGATAGAATTTTACTATCGGATTTACTGAACACGTCACATATGGCTCTCCATACCCTGATTTTGGCTTCTTTCAGTTTTTATTTTTCTTTACAGTTTTGGCTACGTTTAAATTCGCACTGGAACTCTACTTTCGTAGCAGCTTTCTAATACGACTGTTCATTACCAGAAATAAAAAATAAATGTGAACACAGTGCATGCTGCAAAATTCTACATCAAATTCACTTCAGTGATGGCTCAGGGACACAACTAGTGAAATACACCGTTGTGCCATATTTAAGGAAAAAAGCAACTTCTTCATGAAGTATCACTGCGAAGTTACATAGCTAGATGAAACTTGGACCATGCGCAGATGGGACTGTTACAGTGTATTTCAGATGGTAGCCGAAAGATACATGCAATGAAACAAACAATAATGATACTTTTATTTAAATACAATAATAACACCGAACTCAGGGCTATTTATGGTGGTCTACTGGACACTACAAAAGGAGGGACATGATCCTTAATAGGGTGTGCGACCGCTATGTGCAGCTATGTGTGCTCTGCAGTGTACTCCCCATGCTGGCCGCAAGAGCGGTAAGGACTTCTTGTGGCAGGATTTCCATTCCTCCACAGTGGCGGTCGACAACTGTTGGATGGTCATTGGTGCATTAGGACGTCACCCCACAGTATCCCATACGTGCCCGATAGGATTTGAGAAGGGGCAAACGGCAGGCCAATCCGTTCACTGATTATCCTCACATTCCTAGAGCTCCTCCAGCTGTGCTGTTTGATCAGTCGTCATCCATAAAATGAGGTCGGGGCCGAATGCACCCTTGATAAGACACCCACGGGGAAGGTGTAGAGTTTCACAGTAACACTGATCAGTGAGTGTACCGTGTTCAGGGATCTGGAGGTCAGTATATACATGCAAAGTTATACCTGTCAACTCCACGACGCCGGACCACCATAACGATTACGTCCGACGTCGGTTTGTGGGGGTATCACATGCTCTCATTTCACAAGAGCCTGTGACCCCACTCCTCGTTGGTCCAGTTCCTATGCTCTTGGCACAATCGCAAGCGGGTCGCCGATGTCGTGGTGTCAACATAACATTACATACTAGTCTTCAGGGAAAGAGACGACCCCATGCAGATGTTGTGCCACTGTGGAGCGTGACGCTGCGTTGCTTCCACTGACTTCCAGCTCCTATGCTCTTGGAGACTGTGTGACTTCCAGTTCCTAAGCTCTTAGCACATTCACAGACGGTGCCGCCGTTGTCGTGGTGTCAACAGGACGCAACATACTAGTCTTCGAGCAAAGAGATGACCCCACGCAGGTGTTGGCCACTGTGGAGCGTGAGACTGTATGGCTTCCAGTGACTTCCAGTTCCTATGCTCTTGGAGACTGGGTGGCTTCCAGTGGCCACCAGTTCCTATGCTGTCAGCACAATCGCGAACGGTGCCACCGATGTCGTGGTGTCGAGAGACCGCAACATACTAGTCTTCAGGGAAAGAGACGACCCCAGGCATATGATGTGCCACTGTAGAGCGTGGGACTGCGTGGCTTGCAATCCCGTTAAATTTGGGTGCATTTGACATCGTTCTTGCTTGTTGCACAGTGCAGCGGTCATTTGCTGCTGTAGTTGACCGTGGCCGACCCACCTCCTCTGCTTCACTCCTTCGAGCAGCAGTACCTATCGTTCGGAATGCTCCCTATGTGCACGTAAGAACGCTGTGAGCAACACCAAATCCCTGTGCTTCTCGTGTCACACTTCTTCCTTCTTACAGTTTCCCTATAATTCTCGCCCGTGTGAAGTCATCCAAACGTCTTTTCTGGGCCGTGTTGAAATGGACAACACCACCACACTGCACAGTAATGGCTTCCTGACTAACACACACTGTCTTTTCCCGTCCCTTCAGCCGCTGTGTGTGTTGGGGGCTAGCCCCACTTGGCGGCATAATCAAGCTAATTTCACACCTTTTGACGTCAAACACTGTTAATGACTGGGAGTCTTCTAACAACATGAGCCCGGACCTTCTTTCTTTTACGTTGACTAGTTAATACACTGCTGGCCACCGTAAATGCAACACCCTGAAGGAAGCATCCGAATCAAGTGAAATTTACGCCATGGGTTTGCAGCGATGAGATATGCAACTGATTAGAATTTCAGCGCAGACGCACATCACGCACGCCTGTGACGCCACCTCGTAGCGCCATTTAAGGCTTGGCGATTTCGACGAGTGCACGTTCAGCACGTGTGTTTACCTTGTGGTTGTTTCACAAGACGATCAGTTATGCCTCGTAGACAACAGCGAACATCGTTTGATCAAGTATCCGAGTTCGACAGAGGAAGGATAGTGGCTTACCGAGATTGTGGATTATCATACAGAGACATCGCTAGTCGTGTTGGACGAAACCAAACAACTGTAATGCGGATATGTGACCGTTGGATGCAGGAGGGTACGACGGACCGACGTGGTCGATCGCATTCACCTCGGTGCACCACTGCACGTGCTGATAGGCAAATTGTGCGCATGGCAGTGACGGATCGCTCAGTGACATCCCGAACCATAGCACAGCACATTGCGTCTGTAACACATCATCCAGTGTCTGCGCGTACCATTCGACGCCGTTTACAGCAGAGTGGTCTGTCCGCAAGACGTCCATTGCTTCGTCTACCATTGACGCAGAACCACAGACGTCTCCGTCGCCAATGGTGTGATGGCAGACGAATGTGGACTGCAGAATGGAATGACGTTGTCTTTACTGACGAGGCACGCTTCTGTCTGCAGCACCACGATGGTCGGATTCGAGTGTGGAGACACCTTGGAGAGAGGATGCTGGACAGCTGCATTATGCACCGCCACACTGGTCTTGCACCAGGTATTATGGTATGGGGCGGTATTGGATATTACTCTCGCACGCCTCTAGTACGCATTGCCGGTACTTTAAATAGCCGGCGCTACATATCCGAGGTGCTGGAGCCAGTTGTCGTTCCTTACCTTCAGGGCTCGGCCACAGCCATATTTCAACAGGATAATGCGCGACCACAAGTGGCACGTATTGTCCAAAGGTTCTACGTCAATAACCAGATTGAAGTGCTTCCCTGGCCGGCTCGATCTCCGGATCTTTCGCCGATAGAAAACATGTGGTCCATGGTTGCTCAACGAGTGACCCAGATTACATCCCCAGCTGCCACACCAGATGATCTTTGGCAACGTGTGGAAGCTGCTTGGGCTGCTGTACCCCAAGAACACATCCAACGTCTCTTTGACTCAATGCCGAGACGTGTGGCAGAGGTGATCTCCAACAATGGCGGCTACCGATTCTGGCAGGAACCACATGTCACAGACGTCTGTAAACGTAATCATTTGATACTTGGTCAACATGTTATCTACAAAATAAATCTTGTTGTGCTACCTCTTGTCTCTCTTGGTGTTGCATTTACGGTGGTCAGCAGTTTATGTTATGTAACTCTGTGTATGTCGTCCTTAAGTTTTCAAGAACAATGGGACTGTAGTCTCGGATTAGTAGTTACCAACGTTATCGAGAGAAACGTCTCGACTGAGAAACTGGGACTCTACTTGCCATACCTGAGAATGCTGAGCGATGGAACTGAGACGTTAGCGCGACGAGGGAAATTTCGTGTACTTCACAGTCGGATTGAGATGCAGCAGGAGGAGCAGCGTGAGCAATTTGTCAGCCAACCGTAAAGGAGCTGCGGTATTAGCGGAGGCGACGCAAAGGAGCAAAGCGGCCCGGGTGGTGTGGGTTGCAGCGCCGCAGGGCGTCCGTGTGCGGCGGGGCTGCCGCCTGGCTGCGCCGCTTCGCCGTGTCTCATTATTCACGAGGCGCGCCTGCCGGCAGGTGTTTGGGATGCCGGCGGCGAATTGTGTCGCAACCGTCTGCGGCGAGGAGCTGCCGTCTCGTCTGTACGGCGACCCGCCGTACGTCTGAGACGAGACCTCGTTACCTGACCTCCATTAAGAGATTACTAAATTACGAAATATTCTCGCCGATAACTACGAAGTGGAACTGAGAAGTCAGTCACAGGAAAACAGAGACAGAGACTCCAGGTTTGCCTCTTCTTTCTGAGTTGTTCAAGGATGATTATTCTTTGCGAGGTTATAATTTTTCCCAGTGGACACCTTCTTTCTTCTTTTAGTGTTCAACACTGAGGCTGGTTTGCAGCAGAGCGCCATTCCTCTCCTCTGTCTGCCGTCCTCTTCATTTCCACATATGTGGTACATCCAACGTCACTCATGATTTGTTGCATGTATGATATCCTTGGTCGCCCCCGCCAAATTCGTCCCTCAATAGCACCTTCTGCTATTGTTCCAATGATGTTGTTGTGTCGCTCGATGTGCCCTACAAGTTTGTCTCTTCTTGAAAGAGATTTTAACTCTGCAGCGGAGTGTAAACTGATATGAAACTTCCTGGCAGATTAAAACTGTGTGCTGGACCGAGACTCGAACTCGGGACTTTTGCCTTTCGCGGGCAAGTGCTCTACCAACTGAGCTACCCAAGCACGACTCACGTCCCGTCCTCACAGCTTTACTTCTGCCAGTACCTCGTCTCCTACCTTCCAAACTTTGCAGAAGCTCTCCTGCGAACCTTGCAGAACTAGCACTCCTGAAAGAAAGGATATTGCGGAGACATGGCTTAACCACAGTTTTAATCTGCCAGGAAGTTTCATATCAGCGCACACTCCGCATCAGAGTGAAAATCTCATACTGGAAACATCCCCTAGGCTGTGGCTAAGCCACGCCTCCGCAATATCCTTTCTTTCAGGTGTGTTAGTTCTGCAAGGTTCGCAGGACAGCTTCTGTTAAGTTTGGAAGGTAGGAGACGAGGTACTGGCAGAAGTAAAGCTGTGGGGGCGGGGCGTGAGTCCTGCTTGGGTAGCTCAGTTGGTAGAGCACTTGCCCGCAAAAGGCAAAGATCCCGAGTTCGAGTCTCGGTCCGGCACACAGTTTTAATCTGCCAGGAAGTTTCTTGTCTCTTCTTGTTTGGATGTGCCTCCACATTCCTGTACTGTTCTAAGCACCTCTTCATTTGTTACTTCGTCTCTCCAGCTGATCTTCATCATCGTTATATAGCACCACATCTCCAGGGCCTCTAGGCGTCTTCTCTCTTCTCTTCCAATTGTCCAAGTTTCACATCAATATAGGGCTACACTCCAAACGAAACCTTTCATGAAACGTTTCCTTATTTTCAGACTCATGTTGTTGCTGGTGAGTAAGTTCCTTCTCCGATTAAATGCAATTTTGGCTTTTTGTATTCTGATCGCAATTTCTTTCCGGTTTCTACCATCTCTTGTGATTTTGCTTCCCAGGTAAGTAAATTCGTCTATCACTTCCAGCTCCTCTCCTCCAATTCTCATTCTCAGAGTTTCATATTCTGCTCCTGTACCGCATACCATCACTTTAGCCTTTTTCTTGTTTATTCTCGTTCCATTCTGATTGCATAGAATTTTTTCCATTGTTCTGAGGACTTCCTGTAGATCTTCTTTTGTCTCCGTCAGTATAGAAATATCATTTGCATAACGTAGCATGTATATCTTCTGCCCATTAATTTTGATCCCCACCTCAGTAGTTTCTCGAACTTGGTCTATAGCTTTCTGTATGTAAGCATTGAATGTAAGAGGAGAGAGAGCACATCCTTGCCTTACCGCTTTTCAGATATTTGCTTCTTGTTCACGGTGACAGTTCCTAATCACTGCCACCTCATTCTTATAGAAACTGAGTATCACACGGATGTCTTTGTAGTTTATTCCACTCTTCCTCAGCACTCTGAACATCTCTTGTCAGATAACGTTATCAAATGCCTTTTCACCTAGAAGAAGAAAATCCCTGCTTATCGCGCTAGGCCGGCCGAAGTGGCCGTGCGGTTCTAGGCGCTGCAGTCTGGAACCGCGAGACCGCTACGGTCGCAGGTTCGAATCCTGCCTCGGGCATGGATGTGTGTGATGTCCTTAGGTTAGTTAGGTTTAACTAGGAAATACTTGGGGTCTACGCGGGGGACAGGTATGCCATCAAAAAGAGAGGAACTGAACTTTGGCAGAATCAATGGAGTAGTGAGGATACGGGACGCAGAACTTATGAACTGCTACCGGATATAGAGGAAAGGTTGAAATTTACATTTTTCACACCCACAAGAGGAATGCTGCACTTTCTTACTGGACATGGACCATACCCGATATATCTATGTCGGTTTGGGAAGCAGGCTACACCAGCGTGCGACTGTGGTGCTGTGTAAGGTACCCCAGAACATGTGGTGTATGAGTGCCACCTCTTCGATGATGTAGCCCATGATCTACGACAACAGCTACCGAACAATGACACGTACCACATATTAAGACACGAAAACACCTTCAACATCTTAAATACTCTCACTGATGTAATATCAAAGAAAGTAATTAAGAACTTTCTAAGGGACAACCATCAGTAAAAGACTAACACTTTCACCGAATTAGACTTCGTACACCCTTCCTGTACCGCCAAGTGGGGACCTGGCCAGCCGTCATACGGCTGGAATCCGCCTTACCTTGGACTAGGAGGGAGGGGGGTACAAAACACCGGATTTCACCGCACACCAATTATGACATGTAGTTAGATTAGATTAGATGTAGAAGATAGGATAATACCTAGAGTAGACTGCAGTGACACCAATTTAAAGGCCAGCCCAGTGCCAGGGGCACGCCCACTGGGATTAGCTCAGTGGGCCGTGGCCAACACCAGTAGGTTTATAGTAGCACTGGCACACCTGTAACGCTGCAGGTAGAATGTAGACTCTTAGATTAAGTAGCTTAGAATCCCATAGCGGTTAGACTAGAGTAAAACTAATAGAAGTACCTGTAGTGTGGAATAAAAGCTGCATTAACTGTATCATTATTAAGACCCACTAATGTAGTTAGGTAGTGGGTTATATGAATAATGTAATGTAATGTTTTGAATAAAGATTTAAAAAAAAAAAAAAAAGTTCTAGGGGACTAATGACCTGAGAAGTTGAGTCCCATAGTGCTCAGAGCCATTTGAACCATTTATCGCGCAAGGTGTGAGTGTTGTAGTTGCACGATGTTTCGACGTCAGACCCAGACGCCGTCATCACATAATCTCCTCGGTGCTGAAGTGATATCTTGTCGTCCTTTCCGTGTAAAAAGTGTAAATGTCGTGTGACTAAGGCCTCCCGTCGGGTAGACCGTTCGCCGGGTGCAAATCTTTCGATTTGACGCCACTTGCGCGTCGATGGGTATGAAATGATGATGATTAGGGCAACACAACAGCGTCCCTGGGCGGATAAAATCTTCGAACCAGCTGGGAATGGAACTCTGGCCATTGGGATCGACATTCTGTCGCGCTGACCACTCAGCTACAGGGGGCGCACGACCGTTCCGTATAAAGCCACGTCGTGGGGCCAATGTCGCTCCCACAGGAGGCGAGTGTGAGCAGACGCCTCGCTCGGTCTCCACGTCCGCCTGCGGATTGCAGTCGGTAGCACACTGGCGCGAAATACACTCACTAGACTAAGTAAATTGGTGTGCAAAACTGATAGACGAAAGCACTTTGCGCATGATGCGTCGCTCCCAAAATCATACATAGAAAGAACCGATACAGCATAGTGCAGAAAGAATGTGACAGAAATACGTAATGAGACGAACAGAAATGACACTTTTACTAAAAACCAGTGATTACACTAAGGATACCACGATTTACGACGGTGACCTGGGCATTACAGCCGGCCGTTGTGGCCGTGCGGTTCTAGGCGCTTCAGTCTGGAACCGCGTGACCGCTACGGTCGCATGTTCGAATCCTGCCTCGGGCATGGATGTGTGTGATGTCCTTAGGTTAGTTAGGTTTAATTAGTTCTAAGTTCTAGGGGACCGATGACCTCAGAAGTTAAATCCCATAGTGCTCAGAGCCATTTGAACCATTTTTGGGCATTACAAATGGCGAGACAAGATTCGTAATAGGGTGTGTGATTACCAGGGCCAGAAATGCACTGCAATGTGCTGTCGTGCTGGGCACAGTGTAGGTAAGAAGTTATTTTGGCAGGGCGTACTATGCCTTCACCAGCACGGATGATAACTGCTCGATGGTCACTTGTGTATGCGGACGTGCTGCAACACGTCTTCCCAAGCACTCCACACCTGCACGGGATTTAAGTCGGGGGGGTTACGGTCAGACTAGTCAATCCCTGAATTATACTTCGCTCCAATAGCTCCTCCACTCGTGCAACTAGATGCACTGCCATCCATTAAAATGAAGTCAGGGCCAAACGCACCACTGAAAAGGCGCACATGGGGAATTGATGAAGAAAACAGCCGAAATTGCGAAACTCAGTTCTGTTAACTGATGACCGGTTTCGGGTATCAGAACCCTTTCCCAAATCTTTCAAACAGAAGAAATGGTGTATTCCGTGACAGCATGCAAACTATGTTAATATTGTACATACGTCTGTCTAAATCAAGCTTTTCTTGACTTAGACGCAAGTACGTACAATATTAACATGGCTTGCGTACTATCACGAAATGAACCTTTTTTCTGCTTCAATTTTTTAGAATCAGTTCTGATACCCGAAACCATCTATCAGTTAAATAAAAAAGAACTGAATTTCGCAACTTTGGCCGTTTTCTGGATCAAACTGGTTAAAAAAAAGTAGCTGTTCTATTGTCAATTCAGCATGTGGAAATCCGAAAAACAGTGTAGTGTTGAAATATTTGGAAGATACTATGCCCTTTCAACACAGTGTCCCCATACCAAGGATCAAGGTGTGCTGCATTCCTGGGTGAATTACGTGTTCCTATCTCTCGTTGTCTGATGATATGAAGTGCCTCAAGGAACATTGTCCACCATGGTCGTTTTGGTGGTCCAGGTATAATGTTGCTTGAGTGTACTTAACTCTAACGTACCCTTACTGTTTAGCAATATTGCAACTTTGTACTGCTTCCCCATGTCCGTCTCATGAGGGGTGCTATCGGCCCTGATTTCATTTTGATGGCTAACAATTCGCAACCTAATCAAAATGCGAAGGGGTGGAGCTCTTGAAACGAGAGGATATTCGAGGAGTAGACTGGCTCAAATCCCATCGAGAATGTGTGGGATGCGTTGGGGACCATGTTGCAGCACGTCCGCATGCACCAACGACCGTCCAGCATTTGTCAACCGTACTGGTGGAGGAATGGAGTGGCCTACCACAGAAACTCGTTACCAATCTTGAGGCTAACATGGGATCTCACTGTATATTAGGCGATGTATCAATGGTGATCACACACCTTATTAAGATCCACGTCCTGTCTTTTGTAATGCCCAGGTGAGCATCACAAATCGCAGTGACTTCAGCATAATTATTGTCTGTGAATAAAACTGACATTTCTATTCACCTCATTCCGTGTTTCAGTACCTTCTGTACTATACTGGTGTAGGCCTTTGTACACTGATCGGCCAGAACCCTATGACCACCTCCATAATAGCAGGTGTGTTCACTTTTGGCACAAATAACAGTGGTGGCACATCATGGCACGCAAGCAATGAGGCCTTGGTAGCCCGACAGAGGGAGTTGGCACCACGTCTGTATACACAATTCCAGTAAATTCCGTGGAGGAGGGCGACGAGCTCTGACGCCATGTTCAATCACGTCTCAGACGTGTTCGATAGGATTCAGATATGGTGAGCTTGGGGGGCCAGCACATGCTCTGGAACTTGTCACTGTGTTCCACGGATCAATCTGTTACACTCCTGGCCTCGTGACGTGGCGCATTATCTCGACAAAAAATGCCGTTACCATTGAGAAACATAATGGTAATGAAAGGCTGTACGTGGTCTGAAACTACTGTACGATAGCTCTTGGCAATCATGGTGCCTTGCACGAGCTCCACTGGACCCATGGAGGTCCAAGTGAATGTTCCCCAGAGCATGGTGGAGCTGCCGTTAGATCGTCTGTCCCGAAATACAAGTATCAAGGAGCTGATGCCCTGGAAGGCGACGGGATCGCGTACTCCCAAGTGCATGATGAAGAAGATATCGGGATTCATCAGCCCATGAAATGCTCTGCCACTGCACCAACCTCGGTGATCATAACGTGATATAAGTATATGTGTATCAGTGTCGCAAGATTCGTCGAGTTGAGTTACGTGAAAGTGGTGCATCAAGCGGGAGTTATCTTCGGCTCTAAGTTTTACACACCAGTGCATTATTCACCATCTGAAAGAGCAAACTGGTCAGTTTGGTGCGTTGTAAGTGGTTTAAACTAGTACCAGGCGATCATGTGACCGTCCACTGCTGTAAACAGCGATGACACTGGAATAGCGTCTATGTTCCAGTCGGTTGTTGACATCAACGCGGTAAGAAGGGGTTACGTCACAGAATAGCAGAGGGCCTGTCGTGTTTGGGTCTGCCCATGCCGACATAATGAATGAACTTGCCTGATTTTTTGGTTTATCAAACCTGATTTTTAAAACTGTCTACAACGAATGGTGCACAGCTCGCAGACATGTAATACTGCATAAGTATACTGGTCACAAAGTGATCCCAACTGACCAAGGATCACAGCTTGTCAGTGACAACTGGTTTCCAAACCGTCCGGAATTCTTGGTTGTCTGTACATCCATCTTCAGACAGACAGTGGAACAGCAGCTAGTAAATATATGTGAATCGGCGAATAACACCGTCAACTGTGAGTTTGTATATATTAATGTTATTATTTGCTCAATTGCGTCCCATTTCAGTGGTCGACTCCACTGTCGTCAGACCCACAGATACAGAAAATATAATATTAGTGTCAACCACTTAAAAAATGCAACATCATAGTGTCAGTGGCAGTTATCATGAAACAAACTTACGTTAACTAGTATTATACTGTACCAAATGAAGTTATTTAGAACAATAATTACTGATGCTGCATCGTTGTAACATTCGTATTTACTGTTGAAAACCGAACGGCTGAAACAAAAGGTGTGGTCCTCTAAAAGTCCAGCCTATCCCATATATTGAGTAAGGTGAAGAAAAACATATAGTGAAATATGTATAGTCCAGTTAGACAAAGTGAATGACATGGTAGAAGCATCCAAATAGAATGGAACTAATTACTGTATGGATGGGATTCTTTGTTCAATTCATGTCTGCCTGTAGTGG